>NC_058416.1:45631762-45666547 GCF_002201575.2 Neomonachus schauinslandi
AAGGAAGGAAGGAAGGAAGGAAGGAAGGAAGGAAGGAAGGAAGGAAGTGTTAGCCTGCTGTCATATCCTGAGTAGCAAGTAGAAATGTGGGAGCTTTAAGTAAATGCATAAAAAACGTTGCCTGGGGCTGAGGGCCACCCAGTGGATTAGGAATTATTTTTACTCATGTTTGTCTCTTTCTTCACATACAAATAGCAAACTGTATGTGACTATAGCATATTATGTATAAAATTACTATGAAGATAAACTTTAGGGGCTCCTGGGTAGCACAATTGGTTAAGTGTCCGACTCTTGGTTTTGGCTCAGGTTATGATCTCAGGGTCATGGGATCAAGCCCCAAGTGGTGTCCCTGCAGCATCCTGGAGGACCGTAGGGCTCTGTGCTCCATGTGGAGTCTGCCTGAGATTCTCTCTCCCTCTCCCTCCGCCTCTCCTGCTCATGCTCTCTCTCTAAAAAATAACTAAATAAATCTTTTTTTTTTTTTTTTAAGATAAACCTAATATGGTACCTAAAATGTTTGCTGGGTGTAAAGACTCTGAATTTTGAATTCATTGACTCAATATTGCTTATTCATTCTGTCTGTTCTGAAAATTCTAGGATTTAAAATTAGGAAAAGTGCAAAATTTAAATAAATTTAAAAAAATAGTTACTTCTTACCTCAAGTGAATTGTTCATTTTGTGGATGTCCCAGGGGTGAGAACTGTTAAGATAAAACTTTATTCTAGAATGATTTTTTTTTCCCTATCACCCAGCAAGCCTCTTAGCCACTTCCTGTCACCATTGCTTATGATACTAAATTAAGATCAATAAATCCATATAGTAATTTTGTCTCAACTAATCATAAAATGTAAACCCAGCTCTCTACTCATGTCTGGTATCACATTTTATTACATCATATCAATGTCCCGATCTGTAACATGGTGTAATTCAGGGGCTCTCAAACTCGGCTCTATTGACATTTTAGACAGAATAATCCTTTGGTGTAGGAGGGTGAGGGAGGCTGTCCTGAGCATTGTTGCAAGATTAGCTAGCTCTCACTTTCTCTGGCAAAGTTAAAAGGGAAGAATTGATATTGAGAGCTCATAAAATAGAACGGAGCCATTTGATAACAGTGTATGAAACAGAAAACCAAAAAATATATATATACAAGAGAATGTGCAAGGCACTGTTTTAAACATTAACATCTTTTGAAGGTAGAATAAGAACATGTAATTTATACTGTATTCAACCTGTTCAGAGAGATGCTTCCAGATACTATGATTTTCCTTTATATTCTTCGCTATCTGTTTTGACTTTATCACCATTAGGAAAAGCTATTAGTAAGAAAGAAGATGTCTCAGGTATTAAAGTGATTGGTAGAAAGTACAATGATTCCTTCTTCCTGAGCATATTTTTACTACAAGTTGATACCAATTCAAATGTGATGCCAATTCTCACAGCTTTAGTTATCATGGAGGATTTTGCAGCCATCTCAAGATAGGAGTAAAAACATTTTTAGTCAGAAATTTCACTTTTAACTGAACAGCATAATGTGGCAATATTCACTGTGGGGAATTTTAGTAGGTGGCAAAAAATGTAATCTATTTAGATATTAAGTTGAACATAGGCCTGAATAATGTGGTTAAGAATAATTGGGATCCAATTATTCAAAGCTTCAAAGAGAACTTTGACAAGTGGAATTCCCTAAATTTACATTTGTGGGGTAAAGCTAGAGTGCTGAAATGATTTCAGCACCACAGTTTAATTTCCTGCCTCCCTTGGTCCCTTTGGGAGATACTTTTCAGTAAATTGGAGAAATTTATTTCTACACTTATATGGAAAGAAATGAAAGGCAAAGCTGAGTACTTCTGAAGGAAGGGCTAAGTTAAAGCCAGAAGGGGTATGTGTGTGTGTGAGAGAGAGACAGACAGATAGGGACAGACAGGCAGACCACGTATACCCCGCAGACGTTCTTCTGGAGATATTACTTTTAAAACTCCAGCCCAGTTTCTCTATTTAGCAGGTACCTAGACCGCAATAACCGGGCCGGGATGTATACATCAGCCACGATCACCATCTGTGCAATTTACCATGGTGAACTCAGCTATCCATCAAGCTGTTGGTTGTTGAGCTGGTCAAAATCGTTTAACTGATTTGAACTACCCAAGAAACATGAATAAAGGTAATTTAGTGTATATGAGAAGGAGGAGGAAGAGGGGAATTACATTATCATTTATTTATACTAATTGTTTTCCAGGTACTCGTCCAAAGACTTCAGACATATTATCTTATTACTGTCTCCGTTTATGAAGTATCTTTATAAAAAGGAGGGTTGGGAAGATTTACCCTCTTTCTTAGGGTCACACCGCTGGCATATCTATTTGGGTCAGGAATGTGAAAACAGTTCTGTCTGATCCCTAGGATTTTAATGCAGACCATAATAAATATTCATAGAATTGTGTTGATAGAAAGAACATAGTTGGATGGACTCTGTGAAAGCTGAATCTAAGCCAAGTTAGAAAACACTGCAGGAAATATGAGGATTAAAAATAGAGGGATTTATGAGCACAGATAATGGGATTTTATCATTGTTGTTTAAAATAATATCTACCATTTAATAAGCATGCTATTTCATTTAATTCTGACACCTCGGAGGTAGGAGTTTAGACCACTTTACAGATGAGGAAACTGAAGTTCAAAGAAATTAAATGTTGACCCCAAAGCACTTGCCAGTGGGTTAGAGTCAGGATTCCCACCCTGGCAGCCTGGCTTCAAAGCCAGCTCATTACCAGCTTGTCCTGACCTTCCTCAGTTCACAGAGCACCTGACTTCCAGAGAGTTCTCCCTCCCTGAAGCATTGCAAGAGGAGTGAAGATTGTGGCAAACCCACCTCTGTGTCTCTCCACCCCTCTCCCCGGCCCTCTTTTTGGTCCAAGTACCCATGAGAGGAAAAGCCTGAAAGTGGCCCCGAGCCAGAGTGGGAAGCCTTCCCGAGACCGTGTGAATGTGTGTGGATAACAAAAGCCTCAGGGTGGTTTCAGCTGGGGAGCTCGTTTTTCTTTTGTGCCCCCCATCGTAGCCTTCCTGAAACACTGCATCATCGTCAGCCGCGCGGCCGGCCAGGCCCGGGCCCTCGGGCACTGAGTGTTGTGTGCTCAGCGCTGGGCTGGCGGCAGTCGTCCTGATTAATCTCACTCCGGAGATGGCTCTGCTCATTCATTCAGAATTGTTCCAAATGCCTTTGAAGAAATAAGAAAAGACCGAGTTTCATTACCGAGGATTCAAATTAGGGCTGCTCTCTAATTACTGTACTGGGCTTTGTTGTTCTGTCTTTATTTGTTGGTTTTCTTAAAAGATGATGGTCTGCCAGCTTCATATTGTGCAAGTATCATTGCCCTGTCTAGACAGGCTTTCTTTCCTGAAAATTCAGAGACTGAATGACAGCCGGACAGGACTGGCAGCCGCCGCACTAGGTGGTCTCTTTAGCTGCTGCTAAGAAATTCAAGGAAGGCCAAGTGGATGGCCAGCCAAGTGTCTATGGCAGTTACCACACGGGCCTAGGCCTCTCTCTCCCATGCTCCATCACCTGGCCTGGAAAGTTCCCTGGATAAGCAGTGAGCCTGGGCCTGGGCCTTCGCTCTGGCAGATTCCCAGCCAAGGCCTACGTTCTTGAGGTAGGTCAAAGAAAAGAATTTTTTATGTTAATTCGTATTTCAAAATGTTTTGCAGCATAGAGCAGAAGTCCATATATGCAGATGTATGTGGGAAGAATGTATATGGAGAAAATATATCCTTCGTCTTAGTATTTAAACATGAAAAAAACAAAAATAGTCTACTGTCACCATCTTTCTGAGAAATACTGAGCAACCATTGTACTGTCAGAGCTGATAATCCATGATCTTTCTTTGGTAATTATAGATCTCTCTTTCTCTTTCTCTTTTCCTTTTTTCTTTTAAATGAGATATCGTTCACATACACACCCTTTGGTGTATTTTGAAGTATACAATTCAATGAAGTATTGAGGTGTACAATTCAGTGTTATTGTGTTCACGAAGTAGTATAACCATAACCACTCTGGGATTCCAGAATGTTTTCATTACCCCAAAAAGAAATCTCATAACCCATTAGCAGTCACTCACATTCTGCTCTCCCCTGAGCCCCTGGCAACCGGTAATCTGTTTCCTGTCTCTATGGATCTGCTTATTCTGGACATTTCGTATAAATGGAATCATACCGAATGTGGCCTTTTGTGTCTGGCTTCTTTCACTCAGCATGTTTTCAGGGTTCATGCATGTTGTGGCATGTACTTCATTCCTTTTTATGACTGAATAATATTCCCTCTTATGAATATACTGCATTTTATTTATCCATTAATTAAGTAAGGGACATTTGAGTTGTTTCCCCTTTTTGACTGTTATGAATAATGCTATCTGAGGATTCATGTGCAAGTTTTTATGTAGAGTTTTTACATTTGTTTTCATTTCTCTTGAGTGTATGTACTTCGTGGTAGAATTGCTGCCTGATATGGTAACTAAATATTTAATGTTTTAAAGAACTGTCAAATTATTTTCCAAAGCTGCTCCACCATTCTACATTCCAATCCGCAATGTATGAGAGTTCCAATTTCTCCACATCCTGGGCAACACTTGATATTGTCTGTCTTTTTGATTATAAAAACATTTGAGTAGATGTGAAATAGTATCTTATTATGGTTTTGACTTGTATTTCCCTGGTGACTAGACATGTTGAACATATTTTCATGTGCTTAATTGGCCATTTGCTTATTTTCTTTGGAGAAATATCTATTCAGATATATTTTAATTCATTATTTATATTTTTATTGTTAAATTGTAAGAGTTCTTTATGTATTCTGGATAATAGTCCTTTATCAGTTATATGATTTGCAAATATTTTCCCCCATTCTGTGAGTTGTCTTTTCACTTTCTTGACGGTGTCCTTTGAAACACAAAAGTTTTAAATATTGATGAGATCTAGTTGACCTACTTTTTTTGTCACTTGTGCCTTTGATGTCATATCTAAGAAACCAGTGCCTCATCTGAGGTCACAAAGAATTATGCTTATATTTTCTTCTAAGAGTGTTATAGTTTTAGATATTACATCAAGATCTTTCATCCATTTTAAGTTAGTTTTTGTATATGATGTGAAGTAGAGCTCCAACTTCAATCTTTTGTATGAGGGGATCTGATTGCACCAGCACTGTTCGTTGAAAAGATTATTCTTTCTCCCATTGAAGTGGATTGAGGCCCTCGTCAAAAATCAATTGACCATAAATGTGACCCCAGGACACTACTTACTTTACTCTTATTGCTGCATTTTTCACATTGTTTACTCATCTACTCTGTTTCCACACTGTTTTGTACACAAGACTGTAACCAGTTTGAAGGCAGGGATGATGACTGGTTTAAGACTGTCTCCTAAGAGCCTGGCTCAGGGCCTGGCACAGAACAGGCACTGAAAAGATGTCCTCAATAAATACATGGCTCAACAGATGAGGGTTATGGGCTCATCCCTAAACACCTCTGAGTCTCACTCTGTTTACCCATATAAGTGGGTTTAAGAATCTTTCCCAGTGGATTCTTTTAAGAATTAAATGAGATGAAGAATAGGAAGGCACACTGTTTGAGTTTTGGCACGATGTACGTGCTCCAAAAATATTTGTGCAATCCACGTCTGAGTCTCTTTCATTTTAAGTATAGCTTAGTCACAAACAAATGCTTTATATTTGAAGCATTTTTTAGAACACTTCCTGCTTGGGGAAGTATCCTTTAAACCTAAGGCAGACTTCTTTAAAGTCAGATCATGTTCTTCTGGTGGTGTTGGTCAGAATTCTGAGCCTCCAAAGTAGAACCCTAGACATTTAACATGATCTGTATAGATGGTTTTTATATCAGACATGAATTTTAAACATCTATATATATTCAGAGCAGAGCAGAAAGAAGCAACCCCTGGGGCAATACAATGGGACATTTTTTTGAATAGACTTTTGGGTACCACCAGCCCAGACATTGAAATGAATTAAGTGAACCATTTATTCATTTGTTTAGAGTCATTGAAATGCTCTGCTCTAAATTTCTCCCTTGGCCATCATTCCAATTAAATGGGTAAACCATGTCTCAGGGTGCTATTTTAATGGAATCTATTGTCCTTTTTATCCATTTATTTATCTATGTATCTACTAAATCTGTGTTTAACATTTTGTTGGGTTGTAAGAACAGAGAAAAAATACTATTTAATTTTTATTTAATAGATTTAATAGACTATTTGGTGGAGGGAATTTTGTTTTGTGGGAATCTAAATTTCACAGCAAGTTATATTCACCCTCTACTTCTTTCTTCTCTCCACTCCCTTGAAGCCTAACTTCCAGCTTTCTATATTATCTCCACCCTAAAGGCCAACAAACACAGTGGGAAGACTGAAGACATTAGAAGGATTCTCTAGAGTATTGTGCTTATTTGTTGGAAAGAGTTCCTCTCTACATAAGACACAGGGCACTGAGTCACATTAGGGGAAAGACTACGAAAACATGGTACATCTATAGAATGAGGTTATTCACCCTTAAAAGTCAGGCTTTCAAAATATTCCTAGTGGCATAGGAAATTAGAAAATGATAAAAGTGAAAATACTTCAAATAAAATTCTGTAACATACAAAAAAAAGCATATATGCAGTAAAAAAAAGATCAGAAGGAAACACAACATTTAATGACAATGACGTTACTGATATTTTAATTATCTTCTTTAAATCACCTTCTGGGTTTTTCAAAACTTTAATCATGAACACAGGGTCCTTTTATGATCAGAAAAATTACTCAATGGAAGTTAACAGTGAAACAGCTCAGAATGCACTTCTGCACGCATTTACTGAGTATCCACGCGATTCAGAGCACTCTATCCAGATCTGCAGCAGGTGGAGGATAGAACGCTCTGCCTCATGATCTGGAAGAAGAGACGCATGTTGTTGAGGACAATATAAAAAACAGAAGTGTAAGTTTCAAGAGCTCCTCACCTGCACCAGCCCCATGAATCTTGGAAATTCCTGGTGGGGAAAAAGGCTCTAGGTGGAGAGGGAAAGCCAGGTTGTAACCAGGAGTCATTTTTATGTAAACCAGTAAAATGCCTAAAGAGGTCTCAAGAGAAAGGAATCTGAATCTTCAACGCTCTAAGAGGTTGCGATTGCTCTTCCCATTCTAAATAAATCCTTACTTTTGAACATTGCTTTGTATTTTTTGTTTAAAGTCCATCCATTTGTATTGGTTCGGGCCCCAGAAGCCCTGGGTTTACCCTGATATTGAGGATCACAGTTGATCTGCCTTCAGAACACAAGAAAGAGTGGTAATTCTGGACCAGTGGGTTCTGCGAAGGTTTCAGAGGCAAGGCCAAGCAGTGCATGAGACCATCCTTTCTCAGGGTGTGCATGGAGAAAATGTGCCCTGACCGGACAAAGCCTTATTCCCTTTTAGGAATGTATGACATGTATTACCAAATACTAGTGATAATTATTGCAGGACCCTATCTCATGTGCTGTAGCACCAGCCTTTATGGGAGCACCGCTAAGTCAGGAGGACCTTCCTAACCCTTTCCTTAGCCGGGAAGTGCCAGGCCTGTATTCCGGGACACCAGAAGGTCTCTCAGCAGTTTTTATCTGGTTCACTCTTCCCCCGTTCTTTCACAGAAAGAGGGAAAAGGACCTCTTTTAAAAATCTGCTGTTTTCACACGGCCTGCCGTGCAACTTTCCTAATCTTCTGAAGGCAAACAGTTTCAAACAGGAAGTGCCCCCAGGTTGGCCATTTTGTCCCGGTACCAATCTACAAAATGACCCCGACTCCCAGCCCTACGTGCATACCTGGATGAAGCTGCATCTGAAATAGAGCACAGTGCTACTCCTATAGCTTTTCACTATGTACGTGTGTGTCTTGGACAGTGACAGTCATAAAACGAGATTTGGAAGGAACAAATCAGAAAAAATTAGAACAGACCACATGGAGAGCGGCTTCCCCCATCTTTCTTCTCTGAAACCCTTCCCTGCACCCACCTGTAACAGTGCTTAATGGCATGGATCTGGTTGGAAAACATCTAAACACAGAGACACAGAGAAAATACACAAGCCCACGACTGGCTGGATAGAAACTGTGACCAGGGACTCATCTGCGTTACCTCACTAGGAGCCTGAGTTAGAATGATCTGCCAAGGGACAAATAAATAACTTCCCTCTAAAGGGGGAGCTGGTAAGAAGGAAAGGAGGTAGAGGGAAAGGGAATGAAGGAGTTCGGAGCAAGGAGGTCAGAAATAAGTCTGAAACTAAAATCTGGGAAAGAAGGAGAATAAGAACTCATTTATTAGTTAATTGCCCTCTCCTTTTCTACGCTCCCTGCCCCCGTCCCCCCAGTGGTGGTACTATTAGAATAAAGGAAAATAAAAGCAAAAGAGAGCTGATGACCTATTAACAGCTATAAAGGTTCGGAGGTTCTCCATTAGGGCAAGGGGCTGCTGAGGTGGGTTTTCAGGTTTGCAGTCTCCGTGCTCCGTGTAGCTTGGGGGCATGTCACACAGTTGTGAGAACTTTACCCAAGTGTTGATGCAATATTGTGTCAGTAACTGAGTGATTTGTTTTTCCTCTGGACATTGATTGAAGAAATTCTTATTACATTTTATAGCTTGCTTGGCCTTCGTATGAGAGTCAAGACATAAATTGGACCATAAATTGGCCTCTGTCAGAATCTACATCGGAATGACACCAAATACATGTCATCAGGCTTGTGTTCCAGCTAGCAGCAGGAATCCGCTGGTGCTTGTCATCTTGATCAAATGTTCACCTCACTCCCTTTTCCAGCTCATGCCTCTAGTTTGAAGAAAATATGGTAAAGACCCTGGCAAATTTGCTGTTTTGGGTCAGCAGTGTTATGCAGCGGAAAGAAAAGAATACTGGTGGCTTTAATTGATTTGCTCCAAGTTAAGTCTCCACTGTGAGTACCAGAGGTAGGATGCATATAAATAAAAATGGATGCAAAGAAAAGAAATATATATTTATACAAAAAGGACAAGAAGGTATACATAACAGATATATTTATCCCACAAGTAAAGCCAAGACTTGATGATTCATGAGTGGCAGAGATATGGCTGAGTTACAGAGATTTATTCTCCAGAGTAAGATAAATTTGTCATTTCAGTTCTTACCATTACCGACTCTGAGCAGGAAATCAAATATTTTTAAGAGTTGGCTTATGTTATCAATGAACACATGCATCCATGTGAGTTAATTGAAAAATTCAGATTGTTTTACCAAATATATAAATATGTATTCCCATTTTGATGAGAGCAAGGTTTGGTGATTTATAAAAGAAATTTTATAATTTTTAAATTGGAAAATAAACTTTTTATGTTAATAAATTCATTTCTTAATAATTTTCATCATTTGTAACCAAAGTGTGGTCTAGGCTTAATCTAAAATCATACCTATACCTATATACCCAGAAGGTGTCTTTCAAGTCAATAATTCCTAAGAAATATTAAGGCATATTTACATTGTTGAAAACCTTAATAGAATCATAGCAATAAAAAATTTTGTGAAGATTTTATTATAATATTTCTTCCAAAATAAGCTTTAGAAGCAGGTGGTTAACAGATGAGTTCTTTCAATTTTTCAAGCACTGGAGAAATTCCATTCTAATAAATTTTGAGTATAGAAAACTATGGGGGACTTATCAATTTGTTTTACAATACTCACATCAAAACTGGACCAAAACAACACAACTCACCCCACTGCAAAACAATTTCATTTATGACTATAGATACAAAGATGCTAAATAAAATAGTCATCAGAAAAAAAAATAAAACACCCAACCAATGAAGATGATTTAATATTAGACACATTTTAAATATAATACACCAAAGACCAAATAAAAAAAACATGTGATCAGGCCAATGAATATAGAAAGAAATGTGTTTAATTCACCACCGATTGCTGACTATCTTTTTTAAAAGCCTTAGAAAACAAGACTAAATAAATACTTTCTTTTTTTGTCCAATGATATGTCAGCACTATTTTTTAAAAATTTTTTAATTGTTATGTTAATCCCCATACATTACATCATTAGTTTTAGATGTAATGTTCCATGATTCATTGTTTGTGCATAACACCCAGTGCTCCATGCAGAATGTGCCCTCCTCAATACCCATCACCAGGCTAACCCATCCTCCCACCTTCCTCCCCTCTAGAACCCTCAGTTTGTTTTTCAGAGTCCATCATCTCTCATAGTTCATCTACCCCTTCGATTTCCCCCCCTTCATTCTTCCCCTCCTGCTATCTTCTTCTTCTTTTTTTTTTCCTTAACATATATTGCATTATTTGTTTCAGAGGTACAGATCTGAGATTCAACAGTCTTTCACAATTCAGAGCGCTTACCAGAGCACATACCCTCCCCAGTGTCTATCATCCAGCCACCCCTTCCCTCCCACCCTACCCCCCAATCCAGCAACCCTCAGTTTGTTTCCTGAGATTAAGAATTCCTCATATCAGTGAGGTCATATGATACATGTCTTTCTCTGTTTGACTTATTTCGCTCAGCATAATACCCTCCAGTTCCATCCACGTCGTTGCAAATGGCAAGATCTCATTCCTTTTGATGGCTGCATAATATTCCATTGTAGATATATACCACCTCTTCTTTATCCATTCATCTGTCGATGGACATCTTGGCTCTTTCCACAGTTTGGCTATTGTGGACATTGCTGCTATGAACATCGGGGTGCACGCACCCTTTCAGATCTCTACTTTTGTATCTTTGGGGTAAATACCCAGTAGTGCAATTGCTGGGTCATAGGGTAGCTCTATTTTCAACTTTTTGAGGAACCTCCATACAGTTTTCCAGAGTGGCTGCACCAGCTTGCATTCCCACCAACAGTGTAGGAGGGTTCCGCTTTCTCCGCATCCCCGCCAACATCTGTCGTTTCCTGACTTGTTCATTTTAGCCATTCTGACTGGTGTGAGGTGGTATCTCATTGAGGTTTTGATTTGGATTTCCCTGATGCCGAGCGATATTGAGCACTTCTTCATGTGCCTGTTGGCCATTTGGATGTCTTCTTTGGAAAAATGTCTGTTCATGTCTTCTGCCCATTTCTTGATTGGATTCTTTGTTCTTTGGGTGTTGAGTTTGATGAGTTCTTTATAGATTTTGGATACTAGCCCCTTATCTGACATGTCATTTGCAAATATCTTCTCCCATTCTGTCAGTTGTCTTTTGGTTTTGTTGACTGTTTCCTTTGCTTTGCAAAAGCTTTTTATCTTGATGAAGTCCCAATAGTTCATTTTTGCCCTTGCTTCCCTTGCCTTTGGCGATGTTTCTAGGAAGAAGTTGCTTCGGTTGAGGTCGAAGAGGTTGCTGCCTGTGTTCTCCTTTAGGATTTTGATGGACCCCTGTCTCACATTGAGGTCTTTCAACCATTTGGAGTCTATTTTTGTGTGTGGTGTAAGGAAATGGTTAGGTTTCATTCTTCTGCATGTGGCTGTCCAATTTTCCCAACACCATTTGTTGAAGAGACTGTCTTTTTTCCATTGGACATTCTTTCCTGCTTTGTCAAAGATGAGTTGACCACAGAGTTGAGGGTCCATTTCTGGGCTCTCTATTCTGTTCCATTGATCTATGTGTCTGTTTTTGTGCCAGTACCATGCTGTCTTGATGATGACAGCTTTGTAATAGAGCTGGAAGTCCGGAATTGTGATGCCGCCAGCTTTGCTTTGCTTTTTCAACATTCCTCTGGCTATTCGGGGTCTTTTCTGGTTCCATACAAATTTTAGGATTATTTGTTCCATTTCTTTGAAAAAAGTGGATGGTATTTTGATGGGGATTGCATTGAATGTGTAGATTGCTCTAGGTAGCATTGACATCTTCACAATATTTATTCTTCCAATCGATGAGCATGGAACGTTTTTCCATTTCTTTGTGTCTTCCTCAATTTCTTTCATGAGTATTTTATAGTTTTCTGAGTACAGATTCTTTGCCTCTTTGGTTAGATTTATTCCTAGGTATCTTATGGTTTGGGTGCAATTGTAAATGGGATTGACTCCTTCATTTCTCTTTCTTCTGTCTTGTTGTTGTATAGGAATGCCACTGACTTCTGTGCATTGATTTTATATCCTGCCACTTTACTGAATTCCTGTATGAGTTCTAGCAGTTTTGGGGTGGAGTCTTTTGGGTTTTCCACATAAAGTATCATATCATCTGCAAAGAGTGAGAGTTTGACTTCTTCTTTGCCGATTTGGATGCCTTTTATTTCTTTTTGTTGTCTGATTGCTGTGGCTAGGACTTCCAATACTATGTTGAATAGCAGTGGTGATAGTGGACATCTCTGCTGCATTCCTGACCTTAGGGGGAGAGCTCTCAGTTTTTCCCCATTGAGAATGATATTCGCTGTAGGTTTTTCATAGATGCCTTTTATGATCTTGAGGTATGTACCCTCTATGCCTATACTCTGAAGAGTTTTGATCAAGAAAGGATGCTGTACTTTGTCAAATGCTTTTTCTGCATCTATTGAGAGGATCATATGATTCTTGTTCTTTCTTTTGTTAATGTATTGTATCACATTGATTGATTTGCAGATGTTGAACCAAACTTGCAGCCCAGGGATAAATCCCACTTGGTCGTGGTGAATAATCCTTTTAATGTACTGTTGGATCCTATTGGCTAGGATTTTGGTGAGAATTTTTGCATCCGTGTTCATCAGGAATATTGGTCTGTAATTCTCCTTTTTGATGGGGTCTTTGTCTGGTTTGGGGATCAAGGTAATGTTGGCCTCATAAAATGAGTTTGGAAGTTTTCCTTCCATTTCTATTTTTTGGAACAGTTTCAGAAGAATAGGTATTAATTCTTCTTGAAATGTTTGGTAGAATTTCCCTGGGAAGCCATCTGGCCCTGGGCTTTTGTTTTTTGGGAGATTTTTGATGACTGCTTCAATTTCCTTAGTGGTTATAGGTCTGTTCAGGTTTTCTATTTCTTCCTGGTTCAGTTTTGGTAGTTGATACATCTCTAGGAATGCATCCATTTCTTCCAGGTTATCTAATTTGCTGGCATAGAGTTGCTCATAATATGTTCTTATAATTGTTTGTATTTCTTTGGTGTTGGTTGTCATCTCTCCTCTTTCATTCATGATTTTGTTGATTTGGGTCATTTCTCTTTTCTTTTTGATAAGTCTGGCCAGGGGTTTATCAATCTTGTTAATTTTTTCAAAGAACCAGCTCCTAGTTTCATTGATCTGTTCTATTGTTCTTTTAGTTTCTATTTCATTGATTTCTGCCCTGATCTTTATTATTTCTCTCCTCCTGCTGGGTTTAGGCTTTATTGCTGTTCTTTCTCCAGCTCCTTTAGGTGTAGGGTTAGGTTGTGTACTTGAGACCTTTCTTGAGAAAGGCTTGTATTGCTATATACTTTCCTCTTAGGACTGCCTTTGCTGCATCCCAAAGATTTTGAATAGTTGTGTTTTCATTTTCATTGGTTTCCATGTATTTTTTTAATTCTTCTTTAATTTCCTGGTTGACCCATTCATTCTTCAGTAGGATGCTCTTTAGCCTCCATGTATTTGAGTTCTTTCCAACCTTCCTCTTGTGATTGAGTTCTAGTTTCAAAGCATTGTGGTCTGGAAATAGGCAGGGAATGATCCCAATCTCTTGGTACCGGTTGAGACCTGATTTATGACCTAGGATGTGATCTATTCTGGAGAATGTTCCATGGGCACTAGAGAAGAACGTGTATTCCGTTGCTTTGGGATGGAATGTTCTGAATATGTCTGTGAAGTCCATTTGGTCCAGTGTGTCATTTAAAGTCTTTATTTCCTTGTTGATCTTTTGCTTAGATGATCTGTCCATTTCAGTGAGGGGGGTGTTAAAGTCCCCCACTATTATTGTATTGTTGTCGATGTGTTTCTTTGCTTTTGTTATTAATTGCCTTATATAATTGGCTGCTCCCACGTTAGGGGCATAGGTATTTACAATTGTTAGATCTTGTTGGGTAGACCTTTTAAGTAGGATATAGTGTCCTTCCTCATCTCTTATTACAGTCTTTGGTTTAAAATCTAATTTGTCTGATATAAGGATTGCCACCCCAGCTTTCTTTTGGTGTCCATTAGCATGGTAAGTGGTTTTCCACCCCCTCACTTTCAATCTGGGGGTGTCTTTGGGTCTAAAATGAGTCTCTTGCAGACAGCATATCGATGGGTCTTGTTTTTTAATCCAATCTGATAGCCTGTGTCTTTTGATTGGGGCATTTATCCCATTTACATTCAGGGTAACTATTGAAAGATAGGAATTTAGTGCCATTGTATTGCCTGTAAGGTGACTGTTACTGTATATTGTCTGTGTTCCTTTCTGGTCTATGTTGCTTTTAGGCTCTCTCTTTGCTTAGAGGACCCCTTTCAAGATTTCCTGTAGGGCTGGTTTCGTGTTTGCAAATTCCTTTAGTTTTTGTTTGTCCTGGAAGCTTTTTATCTCTCCCTCTATTTTCAATGACAGCCTAGCTGGATATAGTATTCTTGGCTGCATATTTTTCTCATTTAGTGCTCTGAATATATCCTGCCAGTCCTTTCTGGCCTGCCAGGTCTCTGTGGATAGGTCTGTTGCCAATCTAATGTTTCTACCATCATAGGTTACATATCTCTTGTCCCGAGCTGCTTTCAGGATTTTCTCTTTGTCTCTGAGACTCGTAAGTTTTTCTATTAGATGTCAGGGTGTTGACCTATTTTTATTGATTTTGAGAGGGGTTCTCTGTGCTTCCTGGATTTTGATGCCTGTTTCCTTCCCCAAATTAGGGAAGTTCTCTGCTATAATTTGCTCCATTATACCTTCTGCCCCTCTCTCTCTTTCTTGTTCTTCTGGGATCCCAATTATTCTAATGTTGTTTCGTCTTATGGTATCGCTTATCTCTCGAATTCTGCCCTCGTGATCCAGTAGTTGTTTATCTCTCTTTTTCTCAGCTTCTTTATTTTCCATCATTTGGTCTTCTATATCACTGATTCTTCTGCCTCATTTATCCTAGCAGTTAGTGCCCCCATATTTGATTGCACCTCATTAATAGCCTTTTTGATTTCTACTTGGTTAGATTTTAGTTCTTTTACTTCTCCAGAAAGGGTTTCTCTAATAACTTCCATGCTTTTTTCAAGCCCAGCTAGTATCTTTAAAGTGATGATTCTGAACTTTAGATCTGACATCGTACTAATGTCCATATTGAGTAGGTCCCTGGCAGTCGGTACTACCTCTTGTTCTTTTTGTTGAGGTGATTTTTTCCGTCTTGTCATTTTGTGCAGAGGAGAATAGATTAATGAGAGAACAAAATGCTAGCAGGGTAACAACATCCCCAGAAAATATACTCTAAACAAATCAGAAAAGACCTGAAGCAGTGGGAAAAGAAAGGGAAAGAGAGAAAAAAGAAAAAGAAAAAAAAAAGAAAAAGATAAAGATAAAGATAAAAACAAACAAAAACAGAACAAAACAAAACAAAACAAAACAAAAATACAGAATGTGATCAAATATGATCAGGCTGGTATATAGATCAGTGCCACACACTAGATTTTGGGTGTATTTTGGTCTGTTAGAAGAAAGTGCCTCCCAAAATTTTAAAGAAAGAAAAACTTATATATGTACAAAAATAAGGGTTGATATGATGAAGGGATGGAATATGATTGTAAAGATGGAAATTTTAAAAAAATTTTATAAAAGGAATTGATAAGAAGTTGTTTGAAAAAAGAAAGAAGAGGATTTAAAAAAAAAAAGAAAAAAAAAGGGAGAGAATGTGATCAGGCAGGGGAGTAGAAAAAAACCATACACTAGAGATTTGGGGTATATTTTGATCTGTTAGAAGAACTATCTCAAAATTTTAGAGAGAACAACTTATGTATATATATGCCAAAAATATGGGTAACTACTATGAAGGGATAGAATATGACTCTAAAAATGAAAAATAAAAATGTTTTTTAAAAAAGGGATTGATAAGATGTTGGTTGAAAAAAGGAAAAAGAAAAATTCAAAAAGAAAAAAAACAGTTAAAAAAATTAACTTTGAAAGACTAAAGAATCATGGTAAAAAAGCCATGTGAATTCTATGTGCAGTATTCCCCTAGCGCTGGAGTTCTGCCGCTCTCATTGATCGGTAAACTTGGTCTTGGCTGGCTGTTCTCGCTGATCTTCTGGGGAGGGGCCTGTTGCCGTGGTTTCCAAATGTCTTTGCCGGAGGAGGAATTGCCCTGCCCTTGCCCGGTCCAGGCTAAGTAATCTGCTTGGGTTTGCTCTCCGGAGCTTTTGTTCCCTTCAAGCTTTCCGTACAGCTTTGGAGGCGGAGAGTGAAAATGGCGGCCTCCCAATCTCCCCCTCGGAGGAGCCGAGAACTCGGGGCCCCACTCCTCAGTGAGCCCCCAGAGAAAAGCTGCCAGTCACTCCCATCTCCCCAGTCTCTGGCCACACTCCATGCTCACCCGGCCTGTGACCACGCATTTCTATCTCTGGCACCCGACCCCGGGTGGAGTCTCCAAACCCAGCAGATCCCTGTGGTGCGCTCCCGCGCGGCTCCTCCCGGGGGAGGAAGGTGAGTCTCCCCAGATCTGCCGCTTGTTGGGTCCCTGCTGGAGGAGCAGTGGCCCGACTGTGCCGCAGATCACGGTTTATGACAACCCCGAGCTGAGAGCCTGCGCCTGGGCTCCGCCTCTGCAGCCGGCTTCCCTGCTCCGATACCTGGGAGCTCTGCCACACTCAGGCACCCCCGGTCTTTCTGTGACCCCAAGGGTCCTGAGACCACACTGTCCCATGAGGGTTCCACCCCCCACTTAGCCACCAGAGTGACGTCCCTCGGCGGAGCAGACTTTTAAAAGTTCCGATTTTGTGCTCCGCGGCTCTATCACTTGCCAGAAGCGGCTGACGGAGGCCCCTCCCCCGCCGTCTATCCTCCCGAATATCGCCTCGGATTCACTTCTCCGCACATCCTACCTTCCAGAAAGTGGTCGCTTTTCTGTTCAGAGAGTTGTTGCTCTTCTTTTCTTCGATCTCCTGTTGAGTTTGTAGGTGTTCAGAATGGTTTGATCCCTATCCAGCTGAATTCCTGAGAGGAGACGAAATCCAGGTCTCCTACTCCTCTGCCATCTTGCTCCGCCCCCCTAAATAAATACTTTCTTAATAAGAACAAATGTTACTTTGATTTGTTAATTCTATTATTTCTGTTTTGAATGGGTTTATATGTATAAATAACACACAGTTCAAAAGATGCAAAAGTATATTCACTGAGTATATTTCCTTACCTACCTGTCCCATTAATCAAATCTCTTCCCACACACAATCGCTGTTACTGGTTTCTGGTTAACCTTCTGGAGGTGTTCTAAGTGCATACAAATAAATAAATACATATCAAATCTGTTTATCAAACAATGTCATTCCCAATAATAAAGTCAGAGACTTTCAAATTTAATACAAGAAAAATCTCCATTCCTTTTAATATTTTTTCTGAAATTTCTTTACTTAGTAGTCAGATATAAAACAAAATTTAAAACGTGCATTTATTGGAAACAAGTTACCATCTGTTTTGCAAATTACATACTAAAACATTTTTTAAAAACCTGCAAAGTAAACTACAAAATTATTAAAACTACTAAGAATGTTTTGTAAGGTATCTGGAATCAAGATAATCACATAAATCTTCTATATAAAAATATAATGGAAAACAGAAATCTCATTCATGATAACAACCAAAACCAAATGCAGAAATTACTAGCAGCAAAATTAACAAGAAATATGAAACTTATAGGTAGAACAGTTTAAACTTTTCCTGGGAACCAAAAAAGAGAGACATAACATCTGGTAGAAAAAGCTTAAGAGTACACAGCCGTCCATATTTTCCCAAATTAATTCACAAATGTAGCAAATTATGGTCAAAATATAAATAGCAAATTTCTCTTTGTGACTTGACAAAATGCTTCTGTAGTTCATCTGAAAAAAATGAAAGTATAAAACCAGTCAATAAAAAAGTTTTAGAAGTCTATATTCCCTGTAAGTTACTGAAATGCATTATAAATCTACATTATTAAAAGCATTAAGGAATAGGCACAAAAATAGGACAGATCAACAGAACAGAATAGAAAGTCTAGAAATAGATTCAAATATTATGAGAAATTGATAGAACGAAAAAGGCGACATTTAAAATATCTTTGGAAGAGGATGGTTCAGTAAGTTATTTTGGGACAAGTGGCTTACCATTTGGAACAAATTAAAGTGAGCTCTCTTTTATACATCATAATAAAGTTCCACCCAAATAAACTTCAGATAAACTATAGCTTTAAACCTCAAAAATTAAACCATAAAACTATTAGAAGAAAAACAGAACCACTACACAACTATTGGAATGTCCAAGATCCAGCACACTGACAACATCAAATGCTGACAAGGATGGTGCAAGAACAAACTCATTCATCTCTGGTGGGAATGCAAAATGGTGCAGCTATTTTGAAGACAGTGTGGGGGTTTCTTACAACACTAACCATACTCCTACCACGTGATACAGAAAACACGCTCCTTGGGATTTACCCACAGAAGTTGAAAACTTAGGTCCACACAAAAACCTGCACACGGAGGTTTATAGAAGCTTTATTCATAATTGCTGAAACTTGGAAATAGCCAAGATGTCCTTCAGTAGGTGAACAGATAAAGCAATTACAGCACATCCAGACAATGAGGTATTAGGCCTAAAAAGAAACCTAGCCATGAAAAGACCTGGAAGAAACTTACCTGCATACGACTAAGTGAAAGAAGCCAATTTTAAAAAGCCTGCGTATTGTGTGATTCTAACTATATGACATTCTGCAAAATGCAAAACTACAGAGACAGTAAAAAGATCAATAGTTGATAAGGGTTAGGAGTCAGGGGAAGGATGACTCGGCAGAGCGTAGAGAATTTTTTAGGGTAGTGACAATACTCTGTATGATACCATAACGATGAATACATGTCATTATACATTTTTCCAAACTCATAAAATGTACAACACCAAAAGTAAACGCTAACGTAAATGATGGACTTTGGTGATAATGACATATCAAAGTAGGTTCATAGGTTGTAAAAACTGTACCATTCTGGTGGGGATGTTGATAGTCATGAAGGCTCTGCATGTGTGGTGGAAATCTCTTCACCTTCCTCTCAATTTTGCTGTGAACCTGAATCTTTACCAAAAAAATCATATAAAGATGAGATCAATATTTTTTAAATATTAGCGAAGACAAGGCCTTTCTAGGCATGGCACTAAAAACAAAAACTATAAAGGAAAGGATCAACAGATTTTACTGCATAAAACTAACATTTTCTTTTTTTTTTTTTTTTTTTTTAAAAGATTTTATTTATTTATTTGAGAGAGCGAGAATGAGAGAGAGTACATGAGAGGGGGGAGGGTCAGAGAGAGAAGCAGGCTCCTCGCCGAGCAGGGAGCCCGATGCGGGACTCGATCCCGGGACTCCAGGATCATGACCTGAGCCGAAGGCAGTCGCTTAACCAACTGAGCCACCCAGGCGCCCCAAAACTAACATTTTCTTTACAATTAAAAAATAAGTGAAAATTTTGGAATGTTTTCAATGCCTGATACAAAGCCTATGAAATTTTGGTAACTTCAAATTTAAAATACCTCTCACAAATAATTTAGATAAAGAACAAGAACACCAGAGGTCATGAACAACAACTGACACACCGATGCTACTATCTAACACCTTTAAATTGAACAAAAAACTGACACTTTAAGGGATGGACAGTGGAAGAAGAGCCTGGAAAAGAGAGTGGGAAGAGCAGGGCTGGGACAGGAGGAGCAAAATATGAAGAATTTCATGGCCAGGGGAAAGTGACTGGGTCAAGTCATAACAATTCAAAAATGGCTCTTGGAATTAGTGACAAGAAAGAGACAGAAGCCACTTGGTGGTCTGGTGGGAGGGGAAGGCAAGAAGGTAAAAACAGTAAATGCAAACAGTTCTTTCAAGATGCTTGGTTGGGGGGCGCCTGGGTGCCTCAGTCAGTTAAGCGTCCAACTCTTGATCTAGGCCCAGGTCATGATCTCAGGGTCATGAGATAGAACACCAGGGCGAGCTCCGTGCTCAGCAGGGAGTCTGCTTGGGATTTTCACTCTTCTTCTCCCTCTGCCCCTCCCTCCATTTGTGAGCGTGCACTCTCCCTCTCTCTCAAAAAACAAAAACAAAAACAAAAAAGATGCTTGGTTGGAAGGAAGGGGGAGGGAAGGGCATTTAGAGTTAAGATGGGAGACATTTGCTGAGTCAAAAGAACCATGAGAGGGAGAAGTTGAAGAGATAGGGCAGAGAAAAGAAACTGATGGAAGTCATTTCATCCAGAACTCTCCTTCCCAAGTGTGAGGAGGGAAGAGGCAAGGGGTGGATAAAATGAGACTCTGTGGGCTTGGGAGCAGGAAGTGAGGTGTTCCCATCCAACATTGTCTGTATTTCCAGTAAAATAGGTGATTCTTTGTGAAGGGTGTAAAGAGAAGCTGAGGGGACATGGATTTAAAGATTTGGAAGGTTTGACAAAGCTGACATGCAGAACGGGACAGAGCAGTGAGTAAGAAAAAATGATGATCACCTGGCATCTTTGAATTTGCATCACATGGGTTTATAGTGACCCCAGACCACCCTGTCACGGTTCTCTCCAGCAGTGGTTACAATCCTGGGCATGTGCACAGGGAAAGGCAAATCGAATTTTCCAGGATTTAGCCAGATGGATGGTTATAAAAGGACAATGGGATGAAGAGATGGAGGATACCAGGAGGAGAGTGACTGAAGTGATAGATCGTGGAATCTGAGCGGGGTAGGGAAGGAAATGAAAGCATGAGAAGGCTCATCAGTAGAGAAAAAGCTGACAAGAGGTTCTGGTGAAGACTTCTCAGAAGATACATGATTGTCAATCTTGTGGCCGCTGTTCTCTTCTGTATTGTCATCCCCGTACTGCCCAGCACTCAGTCTCCCTACTGGTTTACAGCGCCCTCTGGAAACCTGGTCTCACAGTTAACAAATGCCCCCTGCCTCTTCAAACTCTCACTGAATGTCTTCTTTTCCAACCCACCCCCATTCTAATAAAGACTTTTATGATTCAGCATATTAAGAACTAGAGATGGAGACTATTGAGTGTCAGAGGCTCACTTGAAACGTTCCAAACACCAGAGTTCTTTGTGCTATTCAGTTCAATCTCCTGAAAGCCATCAGGTAGATACAGCAATAGTTCAAGAGCTGATGGAATCCCTGCTGAAATCTTCAAACTGAAAAATGGGAACTCACGTTACAGCTTCACTCTCACTTAGAGATTTTTAATGATGAAGAAATTCCAGATGACATCAGGATGGCTGTGATCATGACACATTTTAGTTCAGGAGAGGGAAGTCTGACTTAAATCAAATTTATACTGCTTTCCTTTTTTTTTTTTCCCCCCCATAGAAAAATCTTTGAGAATCTCCTGGAACCATTTTTTCCCCCACATTATTGTAGAGATCTTTGAGAGTCACTGTTTGGTAGTAGTTGATAAACAGGCTCCACTGACATGGCTCACAGTTCGTAAAATTGTCTAATGAATGAGAAACCTTATGAAGAATTCTTATTAAGCATGATTGTTCCCCCAAGTTTGCCTTCCCCCATAATCTTTTCTCACTTCAAAGTGTTTCTCTTTAAAAATATTTTGTTAAGATTCCTTTGGGAATAGCAGAGCTATCAACCAAAACTGTACCACTGATCAAACACAGTTTTCAAAATTAGTCTTCATAGTGATTCATCTAAGTACTTAAAAATTCTCCTAATAGAATGAAGTGATTTTCTAAGTGCTGAATAAGATTTGATCTTCAGCTACCTCCACTTCAGACCTAAGGCTGATTGTTGAAATGCTAGACAGACCGATGGGAGTCAGAAGACAGGACAAATGGAACAGGTAAATAAGGAGAGGTAAATGGTCTACTAATTAGAAACCTCTTATATGAATATGTATATATTATAGTTATATTAATATATATTATTATATTAAATAGATTTTATTCCTCATAAATGTACATATCTACATGCAAACATACATATACTATGAAAAAGATACCTTATTGAGAAAATGACAAATTTCAGGGTTGTTATTACTACTATTACTAATAACTACCACTATTACTAGTAACTACCATTTACCCAACTTCGTTTGGGTTGTGAACTATGTTAAATAGATAATTTACATATATTATCCTGTTAAATTTTCACAACAGTCCTATGGGGTAAGTATCATTAGAAAGCTAAAGAACATGTGGTTTAGAGAGTACAACTCATCTCACATGGCAAATAAGTGGCAGAAGGGAGATTTAAGCCCAGACTTTTCTGGCTCCAACGTCTTACTCTTAACCTTGTTCCTGCTTATGGAAACAAACAAAGTAAGAAAGGTATTCACTAGTCATGGTGAATTTAAGGTATGGTGTTAACAAAAGGGAGTGAAGACGAGAAGGAAGAAACCCAGATGCACATTCATGCAATAGAAAGAGAATGGAGGTGAGTTCTAGGTCCAAGGTTCCCAAATTTCAATGCACAGAGCATTGCCCTCGGAAAGTTTTAAAATGATAATTCCAGAATATCTTTCTGCCTCCCAGAAGTATTATTTAGTAAGTTTGAAGTAGGTCTCAGAACCTGCACCTTGAAAAAGTGGGAACTCACGTTACAGCTTCACTCTCACTTAGAGTGTCCTAAGTGCTTCTGATTCCATGGACCATTCCATGAGAAACACTGCTCTACACTATGGACCAGAGGGAAGAGACTCTGCAAACCCAGAGTTAAAGAGCTGATGAGCAGATGAATTGGTCTTGAAGGTTACTCTCCTAGTAATATATTGGGACAAAGAAAGGCTAAAACTGGACAAAAGTTTATTTCTCTAGAGATCAAAAGAGGAACCAGAGGCAAAAACTTATCCCAGTCCTGGAATTAGGAAATAACAAAGGTCACCCGAAAGAACTGTAATGACAAAGCTCAGAATTGAGGGAAAACTTACTTCAGTTGTATATAATTACCATCATATGTATAATTGTTATATAATTCATATAATTGTAATTTGATGGACCCAAATTATCTCTTTTCTGGTTAATATCAGAAAGGGTGGAAGAAGCAAGGATGGGCAAATCTTTAACATCGAAATCACTGTTTTTCCTTTTTCTTTAACCTTTGATATAGTCACTCATTAAATATTTACTGAATATCAACTATGTCCTAGGGTCTGTGGTAGGACTGAGACATAGGTAAAAAATTTGATAGCCCTGTCCTCAAAGAATTGGGAGTTCTAAGGAGAGAAAATGTTTAAAAATATTTAAAACCTGATGTGATAATTGCAATATATGCTTTGGAGAGAAGAGGAAAGATTAACTTCCTCAGGAGATTAGGAAACATTTCCCTTGAGCTAAATCTGGAAGAGTAAAGGTAGTTGTGGAATATGAGGCTGTTGGTTATGGACCAGAGATTGAAAAACTTTGGTGGACTCTCCTATGGTTCATTAACAGAGAGTCCCTTGGAGCTGAACACTTTCTTGGATGGTTGCAGAGCATTGTGAATCACCTGAAGTTTAATGTAAACTTTGGTACTTATACTTTTCTGGGAAGTTCGTATGTATTGTCAGACTTCTAAGGGATCCTTGATCCAAAAAGATTAAAAAATAAAGGGAAAGCAATGGAGATCTTTAAGGCAAGAAATGATGTCCAATTTGCCTTTTAGAAATACAACTTTGGCTGGAAGGTGGAGAATAGATGGAGGGAAAGGCCAATGAAAGGGACACCTCTGAGGGGATTGTTGAGGGGTTATATGTGGGAGATGAAAAGAGCTCACACTCAGGTAGCAGCAGTGGAGACTGAAAGGAAGAAATGGACTTGAGAGCCATGCCTATGGTCTTGGGACTAATTGAATATAATGAATGATGGAGAGGTAGTCAAGGATGAGTTCCATATCTCTTGTCTTCGTGGTGGGGTGGAAAGCTGTTTGGTCAAAGACAGAATCCAAGTTTCATTCACTAGACATTGCCAAATATGGAATTCCATTTTGTTCTATAAGAACTTGTGTTATGGAGTAAGTCAACAGTGAGGTAAGATGAAGGTGAGAATGAAGCAGAGCAGGACAAGGAAAAGAAGAAGGAAGAGTGGAGGAGAAGAAGAGGAGGGCGAGGGAAAAATATCCTCTCCTCTCAAGACAGTTTTGAGGGAGAGTCAGATCACACAGAATCCTATAGGCCATTATAAGACAGGCCTTTATTCTAGGTGAAAATTGGAGCCACTGCAGGTTTTCAACAAAGGATGACCATGATCTGACTTATATTTTACAAGGATCACTCTAACTTCTTTGTATAGAATAAACTGTAAATGAATGGGGTTGGAAGCAAAGAAACCAATTATGAAATGATTATAATAATTCAGGTGAGACAGAATGGTGGTCAGGACTAGGCAGGTTTCATATGGGTGGTAGTGGAAGGTGTCAAAGTCTGAAAAAATTTTGAAGAGGGAACTAACAGAATTTGACAACAGATTGGACTGGGGTAAAAGAAAGAGTCAAGAAAGTCTTGGGGGTTTGGTCTGAACAGCTGGGATATGGAGGTGCCATTAACTGAGAAGTGGAAGTGTTATGACAGGGGAAAGACTGGTCAGTATGGGGGTGTTAAGTATGAGATATCTATGTGGCATCAAAGTGGAGATGTCAGGAAGGCAATTGGATATATGAGTTTAGTATTCATGAAAGAGATTTGGACTAAAGATATAAATTTGAGACTTTGTCAACATATAATTGTTATTCAAAGCCATAAGACTGGCTGAGCCCAATAAGGATCTGAGTGTAAGTAAAGAGAAGACCAAAGACTGAGGTGCTTTTGTGGTAAGGAGTTGGGGGGAGGAGAAGGAACCATTCTTCCACTATTTCTCTTAATTACATATTTTCCCAATAATTTTTATCAGTGCAGTACCTAAGATCAAGAGCTTTGGTATAAGAGAACCTGGGTTTAACCCCTATGTTCACCACCTATTAATACTTGTGCAAATTTGGTCAAATTGTTTTATCCTCAGTGCTTGCTTTACTCATTTTTTAAAATGGAAATTATAAAGTACCTACTTCATAGATTAGTTATGAGGTTAAATGATACAGTACATATTTAAGGTATAGAAATGTTTGGCACATAGTAAACACTCCATAAATGATATCTGGTATTATTATCATTATTTTGTTCTTTTCTGCCCCCTGGGATGGAGTCAGAGAATATCCATGCTCTGAATTTTTATGTAAAGAATCACAAAGAATATGAGCACTTGGAGGCTGAAATTCAACTTGAGACCTAGTGTAGGTGACTGGGTTACCCTCCAGAACCCTCGCTCTCTCTTATGGCTCAACTTCTTCTAGATCCCTGCTCCCTTCTTTATCATGCTTCCCCTTGTCTGGGGTATTCATCATGCACCATAGCACTTGATGCCAGGGGATTGGTCTGCTGTAGTCATGACCTTGAAGAAAGGTTTTATTTTTGTTTAGTTTTGTTTTGTTTTACTAACGGTTCACTTTCTAAATGCTTTGTAAGTATATCCTGCTGCTCAAGATGGCAATTTAAAACACAAAGCCTCAAAATCAGAACTAGATAATCCGTGGCAATCACTGATTGAGTCCAACCTTCAGAGCCTACCAACATGGGTCTATGTGCCTCCTAATGGCCTCTTCTCTGCATAAATCTGGGAAGAACAGAAGAATTGGAATTTCATTGTGAGACACAAGAGGCAAAAACCCTATAAAAAGTTTCATAACTATATATTGTGTATAAAATGCAGCTATTCTTGTGCTTCATCATAAAAATAATATATGCACGTAAATTAAAAATAAATGATGACAAGGAAAGAAATATTGGAAAAATATAATTAAAAAAATACTGTAACAGCTGACAGATGAGTTGGCTAGAAAAAAAAAGTGCAGCTACAGAAGACAGTTCTGAAAATAATGAAGCAACGAGAACGAAGTTAATGAGATTGAGAAAATGAAAAAAGAGAATTTACAGTACTATCACACACACACACAAAATCAAAATATAGGCTCCAATCTGATGTATCCTTATTAAACAGAAGTACATCTAGCCCTCTTAATTTCATTGAGGCACTAAATGATTTGGTGTGTTCCACTCATGCAGAAAACAGGTTGAGTTATGGAACCTACCTTCTAGACGCATCAATAATCCTCAAAGATCAAGCTGTCTTTATGCCTACCTGTGGTTCAGAAGCAACTTCTAGGCTACAAATGAGACAAACAAAGTAAAAAGAAAAGGAAACAAGAAAAGAGAAAGCCCATTTCTTTGCCATGTGTCTCCTTCCTAGCTATGGGGTTCTGAACCGGAGTGGGCATACCATAAATCTTGATAACACATGTTGATTTTATTTTTGTGCATTATTTCAAAAGCCTAACGCCATATCTGTTGTGAAATGCAGGTAGGTTGGTGGTCTTTTAAATACATTTGAGAGGAGAAATGGAATCGAGCTATGTGATGACCATTTAAAAAAAGAAGTCCCCCTTCATTTGTAGAAGGAAATGCTAACCAAAGTTTCAATAATTTCTCATATAACTCAATTTTGATATAATTTTCAGTATGTTTTAATATATCATTTTGCAAGTAATATTTATTCTATTTCATATAATCTATTACTAATTCATTTATTTAACAACATTTATTGAGCATCTGTTGTTCTCAGTCACCGTTTTTGGCACAGGAATACAAAGAAGAACATGACATAGACTCTGCACCCAGTAATCTTGTACCTTCAGTCGGGAGAGGACCCTGCACATGAACACTGTGTAGTAAGTTAGAAGCATCAGAGGTGCATGCTTACAGAAAGGGTATGGACATGGGAGCACCTAAGGAGGGGACTCTTGAACTGGAACTTGAAGCCAGGTGAAAAATTCCAGAGGAAACCACTTGGAGGAGTAAAGGGTAAGAGTAAAGGAGGCCACACCAAGAAGACCAGAGAGACTTGCTCCCACTCTTTGGCTTGGCTCAGCAGGTAAGTGTGAAGCAAGGAGAAGCAGCAGAAAAACAGTAGAAAAGTGGAGCATAGATCAGGTCATGAAAGACTATGTGCATCTACTAAGGCATTTAGATTTTTTTTTTAAAGATTTATTTTATTTATTTAACAGAGAGAGAGAGACACACAGCGAGAGAGGGAACACAAGCAGGGGGAGTGCGAGAGGGAGAAGCAGGCTTCCTGCCAAGCAGGGACCCCGAAGCGGGGCTCGATCCCAGGACTCTGGGATCATGACCTGAGTCGAAGGCAGACACTTAATGACTGAGCCACCCAGGTGCCCCTAAGGCATTTAGATTTTATCTGGAATGCTATGAAGCACCTTGGAACAATGCAGAGAATGGTGTGACTATACTCGAACTTTAGAAACAATTCTCTGGCTGAAGTGTGAAGAATGGTTTGGAGGGATTAAAGAGGTGATCTTTAAAGAAGATGAGGGCGGCAAGGCCTTAAATTAAACACATACCAGAGATGGCAAAAATAAGATGTAGAAATTGAGAGCTATTTAGATGGTAGATTCAAGCTGTGGAGTCTAATTATTGTGAAAGAAGAGGAAATAGGCTTATAGGCTTGCAGTTTGAAGGAGTGGGTAGTTGATGGAGTCATTTATGAAGATAAGGAGTTCGGGAGAAAAAGGTTGGGGGTGGCAAGGAATGTGTTTGTTTACCTAATTATTTCAAGGGGCCTTGGTGATATATGAACAAAGAGGTAGAATATATATTTATGAAGTCCTTGAGAGAGAACTTGACCAGAGCTTTAGATCTGGGGGGAATGTAACATATTAGCATGTAATTAAGTCATGAGAGTAGATGAGGATGTCCTCATAGCCCATGAAGAGTGATAAGAATAAGGACTAAGGACACCAATATGGGGTCGCCTTTTAAAGGGCCAGTGGAGAAAGAGGAATCTTTAACGTGGATTTAAAAAGAACAGTAAAGGAGTAAGAAGATCCAGAAGAGAATAGAGCCTTAGAAGCCCAGGTTAGCCCCAGTCAATAGGCCCAGTAAGAACATGGCTCATTGCATCCATTTAATTTGGCAACCAGAAACTCAGTGGTGACTCAACCGTGGGAGGTTCCGTAATGGGTTAAGGAGATGAAAACAGAGAGCATGATAACTTGAAGGCAAATCAGGATGTAATTACGTTGGTTTTATATTTTTTAAAACAGTTTTTTACTTTAAAATGTTAAGTCGTTTGCCTATTTTTTTAAGGCAAAGGGATGGACCAGTAGAAATAGGAAGAATGAAGAGACAGCCATTAGGATGACATCCCAGAGAAAAGGTGGGATTCACTGCAAAGTAAAGAGAGGACTCTTTCAAAGAAAAGAGACACCCATTCTGCTCCATCAGGGGAGAAGCTGGGAGAGAATCTACCCATAAGGTAGTTCCAGATATTCAGAGTAAAGCTTTCTAAGCTTTGGTTTACTTTTTAAAGAAATGGAAATAGTAACCATTGCTATCTCATAGGAAAGGTTGAGATAGTTGTTTACCATTATCATTATTATTATTTCCATTGGGATGGCTGTGAGAATTAAATCAGATACTGCAAATAAAGTGCTTAGCACCAATAGTTATGCATATTAAGATAGGACTGCTGTTGGTATAATTAGGTGCTCATTTTCTCCTGACCTGGACTGTCTCATCACTGTCACCATTAACACCCCTGCCCAGGCCACAGCCACTTCCCCCAAATTAGTCATAAATGCCCTACAAAGAGAAGTTCACGTTAGATAATATCTTCATGAAGAAGTATGCAACATCCCAGTCCATGCTTACACTAAACTCTTAATACACTGAGTTTCCATACCACACAGGTTAACACTTCAATTTTCCCATCTACAACACGTTGGATTTAGTTAGGATAGGCTGGGTTATACTTTGGTAACAAATAACCCTAAAATTTCAAGGCCTAATACAACCAGAATTGGTTTTCTAGCTCATAGGAAGGCTCTCCGAGGGGCCCAGAGCAGCTGACTTCCGTGCTCCATACACCAGGATTCAGGCTTTCTGCCTTTTCACCATAACTATGGTCGGAACGTTTGCATCTGCCTACTCTCCATCCCCCCACCCGCCCCGCAAAAGAACCCCAGAATTCATGTTGAAAACCTAATGCCCAAGGTGATGGTATTAGGAGGTGGGGCCTTTGGGAGGTGATCAGGCTCCACCCTCATGAATGGGCTTAGAGCCCTTATAAAAAGAGACTGCACACAAACAATGAATCATAGAACACCACATCTAAAACTAATGATGTATGGTGATTAACATAACAATAAAAAATTTAAAAATAAAAAATAAAATAAAATAAGATTTAAAAAAAAGAATCAAAAAAAAAAAAAAAGAGACTGCGGAGAGCTAGCTTGCCTCTTCTGCCATGTGAAGATAAAATGTGAAGTCTGTGACCTGGAAAAGGGCCCTCATCCAACTGTGCTGGTACTCCAATCCTGGACTTCCAGCCTCCAGAATTGTGAGAAGTGAATTTCTATTGTTTATAAGCCACCTAGTCTATGATATTTTGTTACAGCTGCTCGAATAGCCTAGGACAACCATGAAGTCTCCTCCACAGTTGCTAGATCAGGAAAAGAAGGGAAACGGAGACTTGTGTCCCAGCTTTTAAATGCTTCCATCAATATGTGACATACATCCCTTCACTTGCAACTTTTGGCCAAAGCAAGTCACAAAACCTACCCAGAGTTCAAGGGATTGAGAGTTCCAGTTGTCCCAGGTACTCAGAAGAAAGCAGAGCCAGAGATATTTGTGAATGGCAGGGATATCTATTACAAGGAAAGTGAACTGGAGAGACTTCAAAGTTCTTCTAGATCTGTTATTCCAATTAGTTCGTGTGTGTTTTCCTTTTCAGTAAGGTTGCAAAATTTTTGAGTGCAGGGCTATGTCAAATATATCTGATATATGCCTCATGACACAAAGCCTAGCATTAGGTACACGACAGTCACTCAATTAAATGAATGACTGATATTATTAGGATTTAAAGACAGAATGGATCATTAGTCAAATTGCATCTATTATACATCCACCATGTCCAAAAAGTATATATTAGTGTTTTTTTGAAGAGAATGTAAGAGATGTGGTCTCTATTCTTTTTTTTTTTTTTAAGATTTTATTTATTTATTTGACAGAGAGAGAGAGCACACAAGCAGGGGGAGAGGGAGAAGCAGACTCCCCGCTGAGCAGGAGGAGCCTGATGTGGGACTCGATCCCAGGACCCTGGGATCATGACCTGAGCCGAAGGCAGCCTCTTAACCCGACTGAGCCACCCAGGTGCCCCGATAGTCTCTATTCTTTTTTTTAAAAAGTTTATCCCCTTGGGGCACCTGGGTGGCTCAGTCAGTTAAGCTTCTGACTCTTGATTTCGGCTCAGGTCATGATCTCAGGATCCTGGGACGGAGCCTGCTTCCACACTCAAGGTGGAGTCTGCTTGAGATTCTCTCTCTCCTTCTGCCCCCACTCTTACCGGGTGCTCTCTCTCTCTCAAATCAATAAACAAGATCTTTAAAAAATAATAAAAAATTTATCCTTTAATTGGATGATAAATTAGATACTTTTGGGAAATTATTAAGTGTTATATGCGTATGGGTAAATCTATCTTTGAAGGTGATGCAAGAAACGGTCCATTGTGGGCCCTTGTTTTTCTGAGCTACTGACATTTTACTTATAATACAAATGTGAGTTCTTTCAGGGTCCTGTGACTCCTGTGGGATAAAATTTTAGGTTTTACAGCTGTAAAATGCAATTTGCTACCTTGGATTTGCCTTGGCTGAGGAGTTAAGCCAGAGGATGAGCTCATTAATAAAGTCAGCTGCTAAGGGGAGTGGCTAGTCCAGAGAAGGCTGAGTTTCAGGAGGGTCAAAACTGCCCCTTCATTCTCTCCTGTAATTTAACAAGGCTAATTGGGGATGGGGGCATCCTCAGTGAAATATTCTAACTTAAAAATTGTAACTAAGATCTTTTGTTTGTCAAATGTCAGCTAAAGAAGAATAAAGTCTATAACCATCTTGAGAAGTTGTGTGAATAAATAGAGGATATGTGCTTTCATGCATGCCAATGAAAGGTGAGGCTCATAGAGAAAAAGAAATCAAACTATTTCTGGATAATCACCTGTTGGTTCTGTTGGAAACTAGAAGAGAGTCTGAGACTCATGATTCTAAAGAGTCGCTGCAGGTCCAAAGGTCATTGTCTTAAGGCAAGTTGGGGAGAAAAAAACCCTTTACTTTATACCCAAATTGTGGAGCATGCATTCCTAAAACACTTTGTACAACTTGTTGCCTCCTCTCTGGAAAGAAACAGTGGTGGAGAAGTCTCAAGGAGAAGACTGACAGAAAAAGATCCAAATTGATCAGACAGTGAAACAAAGTGCCAGGAAGATACATGACCTAAATCTGAAAATCATGCCGGAAGACAACGAATGGATTTCGCTTCACACTTGTGAGAATTGTAGTGATGACAAAAATCAAAGTAAATTGGCTTTATGTAAACTGTTTTCTGATCTGAATCTCCCTAGATTATAAGATTGTGAAACAAAAAGAGGATTATCCCCAACCTCACATCCTCAATGTAGAACACTTGGCATGTGGTAGGTGTTCACTAAATATCTGTAGAATGAATGGATGGATGGATAAATGGATGAATGAACTAATGGACAGCCTTACTCCAAGCCTGGTAAAGTGAGAAAAGCCATGGACAGGAGACCTGGCTTTAGCCCCAGCTCTGCTACAAAGTAACAGCAGTCTTTCACGAGTCCCTTAATCTCTTGGGGCTTCCGGTGTTCTCATCCATGACATGGGGAGACAGGGCTGGATGACCTTTGATGTGCCTTTGGGTCCTGTTACCAGTGGTACCTGCACAGACAATTGGCCCCTAACCTTAGTTAGGAAACATAGGATACTTACCAGAAAGTTGATGTCAAGGACAAACTACGACCTTCTGCCTAAAGTTCCATTTTGTACTTTTTTGAGACAGAGAATTGAACTAACTGAATGATCCATTGTCTGAGCCAGAATGGTTATTCTTTTTGGACTGTGTTTGCAATTTGAGCACAGGGACCCAAATTTCAGTATCTGAATCTCCAGTAACCAGCCCAGTGCTTTTAATGAAGAAATAGATGTTTTTTTGGTTAAATTGAATTTGATTATAATATTATATTCTTAAGTTTTCTTTCCTCAAGTGTAAAAAATGAGGGAACTATTTCTTCGAATTTCCCCCACCCATCTATTACCAACCCCTGCCCCCAAACCTGGGTAGAAAGCAACCCAGTTTAATCTTGCTTCCTCTTCACTCAAAGGACTGTGTTTAACAACCAAGTAAAATGAGTCAGCAGGGATGGACAATATAATAAAATGCTGATACCTACATACAGTTCTAGACTGACTGAATGGGAAGAGCATGTCCTAAAGTTTGAGAACCTCTCTCTTTGGGGTGGTGGTGAGAAGGAAACAGTGCCATTGGGCAATAAGGTGATGGTAGGATCTCAAGTTAAGATGACATCTTATCACGCAGAATGATGCAAGTTATAATGGAGACATCAGAAGATAGCATCAAAATGCAACAACTGGGTCCCCTTCTAGGTCTCTGTGTGTCCCAATTCCCTCCAGCTGGAGACCATTTCCAGCGCTCTGATCTGGTGGTATAGAAACAGAGGAGTGACTGAGTTGCCAGGATTTTAGTGTCATTGAACAAAGACAAGCAGCAGAAAGTGCTGTAAGTGGGAATCGAACAATATTAATGGGGCTCAGAGTTGTTTATGGAAAAAGAGGTCTCTTTTTCATCTCTCTTGATGAGACAGGAGTTGCACAGCGAAGGGCACCTGGAGTCGGCTATAAATCGTTGCCCTTATTGTCATTTTGAAATATGCAGAATGGAGGAATGGAGAGGAAGAGAACTCGTCTTTATTATACTGGAGTCAACAGCAGCCTCTCCCTTTCTCCACTTCTTCTCATGGTGCTAACGTTCTCTCCGGGGGCCACCTGGAGGATGAGAACATCCACTGTACTCATTAAATCCTCTTGCAGTTAATTTAGTTTTACATACACACCCTATCAAGGCTCTGGGACCAGGTGTGTTGGCTTCATCTCTGACATCATTAGAATATGTTTCTGTCTTCTGCTCATTCGTCTTCGTACTATTCCCTATGGGTGGATTTAATTCCCAGCTTTTAGAAAAGGCAACTCAGTTCAGGGACATTTATGAGGCATATTTTATGGGATGGGGATCTAAGAAAGAATGAGAAGTGAGTCTAGGAGGCTCACAAGTTGGCACGAAGTCACTTACAGAAATCACTTTAATCAAAGTAGACACAAACAGAAGGCTAGATGAGGGGAGCAATTAATTTCAACCATTAGGATTTAGAAGGACATTTTGGAGCTGAGCCTTAAAAGCTAGGCCTGAAGAATGAACTAGAGTGGCTCAAATCATATAGTAATAGCCACACACTGGAAACTGGAGGCAATGACTAGGTCGGACAACCAGAATTTGAGGACCAGCTTATAAAATAACACCTCCTTAAACTGAAGCAAATGGAATGAACAACAATGACAAAAAGGTTTCCATCTGCCAAAGTCACCCATGATCTGTGGTTGGGTTGCTGTAAATAAGGCATCTCTTGAGTTCTACCTAGATTTGAATGCTTCTCAAATCAACTTTAAAAAGCCATCGTATCTTCTTACACTCATTAAATTGACTAAAGGATAATGGGGGTGTGAATTATGATCTATAAAGTGTTAACTCTGATGTCATAACTAAAATGTAGGGGTCTGCATGAAATCTAGCAAGACTAGGGGAGGAGAATGAAAGCTTTTAGGGTTTCATTTTAGGCGATTATCTGAGAGAAGTCTCTAAAATAATTTATGTATCTTGTTTAGCTCAACACAAATAATTCTTAAGAACTTCTAAGTCTCTTTGATCTAATTGTAGGTTCAATTACATTTATGTTTAATGTTCTTATTGTACTTAATTTCATAATTCTCTGTGATACAATTTTTTTGCATGTGTGTCTTTGTCCTTAGGTGTCAAGGTATATGCTATCCACTATGTACAGGCATTATATCCAGGTAATACAGATAGATTTTCCAGACATTTTCATCTACAAATAAAGAAACCAAACCAACATCACCTATGAAGAGATACCTTAGAGGGGAAACATTAATATCCTGTATTAAATTTTCAGCTAACTATAACATGGTTTCGCAGTGGAGTAGAAATCTATACTTTCATGTATTTTTGTATCTGCCCAATGGATTGCTACAGCTCAATTTCTTGTATCACATTAGTTTCATAACACAAGGGAGTTTCTATCTTTTTCTAACTCCTGGACAGGCAAAAAAAAAAAAAGATTGCCTAAAGAACATGAAATTGCCAACAGTTATACGTATTGATGCAACAAGAGGGAGCTTGACTAAAACTCATGAGAGCAAAAAAATTCAGAGTTAAGGTTAAAATTTATTACTTAGTTCACCCAACGCGCCCTGCAGGGATCTCAGAGCGGTGGGTGGTCTCTCATTCCAGATGTGCACAAACTCTAGTCTGTGAGAGCAGGCATGGAGAAGGAGTTTTAGGCTTCGTTCTGACTTTGTTCATTTTGAGCAAGTATAGTGCATCATGAGTTCAAAGGTGTTGGTAGTGGATGTACTTGCCCTCCTCCCTCCCTCCCTCCCTCCCTCCTTCCTTCCTTCCTTCCTTCCTTCCTTCCTTCCTTCCTTCCTTCCTTCCTTCCTTCCTTCCTTCCTTCCTTCCTTCCTTCCTT
>NC_058416.1:45666557-45774312 GCF_002201575.2 Neomonachus schauinslandi
CTTCCTTCCTTCCTTCCTTCCTTCCTTCCTTCCTTCCTTCCTTCCTTTCCTCCTTCCTTCCTTTTGGTAGTTTAACAAGCTTTTGATACCGCTCCTGGGAAAACTAACAGTTGCTTTGGGACTTAAACAACACCGCTGTGCATGCTGCATAAATTCTTTTTAGCTGCAGGTAAACCAAAAGTTATGTTAAGTGAGAAAGAAAAGGTAACAGCTGCTGAATTCTTTTTGCTAGCCCAAGGAGACTTCATACTGTATATTGCAAGCGGATTGGCAAAATCTTAACCTCCTCGGACCTGTAAAGATAAGATGGGTGGCTCAGTTGGTTAAGCAACTGCCTTCGGCTCAGGTCATGATCCTGGAGTCCCGGGATCGAGTCCCACATCAGGCTCCCTGCTGAGCAGGGAGTCTCCTTCTCCCTCTGACCCTCTTCCCTCTCATGCTCTCTCTCTCATTCTCTCTCTCTCAAATAAATAAATAAATAATCTTAAAAAAAAAAAAAAGAAGGAAAAATCCTAAACCTTTCTTCAGGGGTACTATTCCTTTCATAGTTAAAAATAATAATAATAAAAAAAAGGTGGGAGATGATTTCTCTTTTTCTGTTATTTGTCAAGGAGAATGGTCTGGTAGTAAAAGAATAAATTGAAAGGAACTCAGGTAGAAAAGGCCTGAGTGCTGGGAATGTAATTTTACAAGATTCGTTTTCTTTGCTCTGTGTTTTTCTCCTTGAAGGAGATAACTTGATTTTATACTTTACTGTCTTATTAACAGAATGCATTTTGGAACCCTGCCACCGCTAACAGTATCAGAAGGATTTAAGGCTGCTGAAATACACTTGAAGATTTAATTCTGCTGACTTCAGCTTGGATCTGGAGTAAAATCTAACCATAGATTAAGTGTTTAGCACTGTGTATTGCGATTGTGCTCCTGGTTATAAATACTCGTGTCTATTTCTGTTTCAGACAGCTCTCCGTAGGTTTCCCACTCAGGAGGGCATACAATGCTTGCTTCCCAAATAAGGTTATTCTCTATAAGGCTACCCCTTATATAACTCTTTTTATAGACTCAAGCCACTGCTTTGTTGTGCAATTCATTATAAACTCCCTCGTGCACTTTGCGGTAACAAACACTGGGTTACTGAGAAGAGACTTCTAGAGAGGGAAGCCTGTATTTCCTTCCAGACAATATTTAATCTCATAGCAGCACTGACTAATAAAAGCAAAAGATCAATACAGAGCTGTATTGCTAGGATGAAAATTTACTAACATAGTCATCATATCACAGGAACATCTGGTTAAAGCTTCAGGGCTCCCTTACTTTCTTAGTTATGATTTTATGGGTCTCTCCAGACTCCTTTTTAGGATTTTAGCAGGCATTTATAGCAGGCTGGACATTTTAATCTTTTTAATGTGGTTATCTGATCTCCGCTTGGCTTTCTCGCACTGACTGGTCATATTCTCGACTTCTTGCTTATTTGCACTTGAATCAAGTTATGATAAGCTCACACTGTAATAGCCCCTAGTCCTAAACTGGTCTAACTTCATGTAAGTGGCCTCCTGAGTTGCTATTTATGGTCATTTCTATGAGGCACTGTCATTAAAACCTTGGCATTTAGGGCCTTCTTCCTATCCCCATGACTTGGAATACATAAGGACGACAATAAATCATAGAGCCAGGCCTGTAGAAATACTCTTTGCTCTAAGAGATTTCTGAGGTCTGAGGGGCAAGCCAAGGAGTTCTGGTTTATGACCCTGAACCAGATGGATATGTATGAAGTTGACCGGATAACTTGGTGCCTGGCAGAGCCCAGGCATGATCCTCACGCATGGTCCTCAACATGGTGACTGAGTGTGGAATTTGTTTGTGGTTGCGTTTGCTTGTTTTCTGTGTGCGAATCAGAGTTTGGTCCCTTCAGGAGACACATTGATTTAAAGGTGGCAGGTAGATGTAATACTAAAATTCACAAGATAATTCCACAAAATGACCTGAAGTATAGAAAGTAAATAGGAGCATCGTCTTAGAGTGAATGTTTCAACAAATCTAACCACCCGGGAGGGAGAGGAAGAGTAATAATATTTACAACACCTACTATGTGCAGGTCCCCTAACACATTGGACTATTTAATCTTATAATGATCTGAGAGAGAAATTATCTGAGCTAGGATTTGTTTCCTGAACACAGACTGTAGAGCGACCACGTATTATTTCATTGGTTCCTTTTAACAAACCTCGAGGTAGGTATTATGATCGCCCTCACTCGGCAAGGGGAGAGGTTCACTTGGCAAGGGGAGAAGTTGAGTCTTAGATTGAGGAACATAGTTGGGTCTAACAGCCAGCAAGTGGCAGCATGGGGATTCAGACCCCAGCGTGTCTACCTTGGCTGCCTTTTCACGTGATGAACAGCATTATCTCAGTGACTAAAAAAGTACATGCACAGGTACAAATTTTCCCCTAAAATGTTATAAAATTCCCTTACCATTTTTCTATAATGCCGGGTCATCTGCTTCTGTTGCAACACAGCAGACTCATCTCATTTCAGGAGATAGGAGTTACCACAGATCTTCAGATAAAAGAAACAACACATTAATCCACTTAGTAACACATTCCTCAGAGAAGGAACTTGAAATACAGTTTTACCCTGATTACTTTGCTCTTTCTTACCTGGGCTAACCAAGGTTGTCACACACATGGTCCCCCTCTCTCTCCTTCTTCCATGATGCCTTGCCTTGGACGGGCTGTGAGCACCCCCACCCCCACCCCGCCACTTCTACCTCATACCACAAGCTAAATAAAGTGGAGAGACTATTCATTGCAGATGGGGTGGCTCTGTCGTGCATCCATTCTCAAAATTGGCTGCATGGTACAGAAGATGATTTAAGTAAAACCGAAGTAATTTTCAACACCGAAACTTAAGCTGTTTACAATATGAGCCAAGCGTCGTTTGTCTTGGACCCCCAACACTTTCTTGGCACTCATTAGCAGCTCAACTGTTCTCTGGTCACATTAATTAGCTCAATTGTCCTACACAGGAAGGATGGATGGAGGGCACAGGGCTCTGGCAGCTCAGCCTGCAGCACACCTCGACTCTCACAGACCTTTCCCTACATCGTTCTGAGGCATATTGTGGGTTGGAAGCACTCAGGGGCTGGTCAGTTACACAGAGCATTTTTCCCCAGTAGGATGACCAGGAAGCCTGCTCTGAGACAGAGAGTCTTGACGACAAAGAGGGGACAGAAAGCAGAGGAGAAGCTAAAGACAGGCAGAGCTCCTGGACAAAGAAGGAAGAACCCTCTTTGTAAGCGGAGTGCATGGGAATGGGATCCCCTGAGCTTTAAACCTCACCCTTCCCCCTCGCCCCCCCCCCACCCGGCCCTGGTCGTCACTGGCCAGGCAGTTGGGTGATGACACATTCCCCTCGGGAACAGTGCCCAATCTCCCCAACAGCTGTGCCCAGAAGGCCATCAGATCCAGATCCTGGCAGCTGGTGAGCCTCCGCTCCGCCAGCTCCAGCCTCGAGGTACCTTCAGTACCAAAGAGAAGAGCGCGAGGATAGGGTTTCTGAGGGTTAGGACTTGACCGCAGCTTCCAAAGACTGACTCACACGTACCCACATCTCACACAGAAGGGTTTTCTTTTTTATCCAACAAACACATTGCCCCCATTTCTTTTCTGTTTGCAGAAGGAAAGAAGAAAAACCAGCTGTGAGTTTCTCTCTGCGATGCTTTCTTCTAGGACTGGAAGCACTCTTACTGCATTCCTCCCCTGAAGCCACACTAAGGAATTCTGTCAACATTGTAAAGAAGTCCAGATTGAAAACGGTGACTGGGAAGTTCTTTGTGATTGTTACTTGTCCTGGGGTAGGGATGGCGGTCTTGGTGGGTAGGAAGAGCAGGATAAATTCTGCCAGCCCCGTTCCATCAGATTCCGCTTTTAGCAGAGGGAGCCATGTCTAGAAGAGTCAGATTCTGGTGATAATGAGACAGTCATCCAGAGTTCTAAGTGTCTTTCTTATGATTTCTGTATTGCCAGGGGGCTGGAGCCTGGGTCTGGAGTCATGCAGGCTGGGCTTCGATTTTAGCTGCCACATGTAACAGGGGGAATGCCTTTAGACAAGGTAAATAAGTTCTCTTAGCCTAAGCTGACTCACCTGTAAAATGGGACTAATAAAGCCAACTTTGCAGCCTCTTTGTGCAAAGATTAACTAAGATAACATAGGGAAAGTTCCTAGCACTGAGCAAATGCCCCCTCGGTGGGGGGTTTTCATAATTAATAAGATTAACATGTTGCATGCACAATACCGTTGCATATGCAAATTTCTCATCTTTTGCCTCTTAGAGGGAAGCTTCTGAGGCAGGACCTCTCCATGTGTTGGACACAAAAAGCCCCCGTTCTGAGAATAGTTGAAATGCTTCTTTCCCTTTCCCAGACTCTGTTTGCTCCACAGTGCCCTGTCAAAACATCTGGCCCCTTTTGTCCCTTGGCTTTCTCTGTGCTATGAAAGCCAGTCCCCATCACGAGACACTTCCTGTTGACCTAAACTTTTTTTTTTAAATTCACCTTAACACTTCAAGATGATTAGAGCTGAAAGGGTAAGAACAAAGATGAAGGTTGAAATTTTCTCCTCCAGCAGCTAATTTGATTCCAACAGCACTTGAAGAAAAAAAAAAAATCAAATGTTTTTATCTTAGAATGAATAAAGCGGTGATCATTTTTTTTTTTTTAGAACTCCCCTCCCTGGCCGAAGGTTAGGTGTTCGATAAAAGAAGGTTGGTGCCCCACAAAATATTCCCAGTGGACTAATGCGGTCATTCCTTTATCTGGACCATTCTCCCAACAGGTACATGTGATATTGTTAGACAAACTCTAGTTTGTCTTCTTGCTAGGAGAAAGGAGAGGTTTGTCAGGAATTCAGAGTCCCAGCCCAAAAGTGTACTGCTTCTTTCCCACAGCCAGCCCTAGTACTTGAAGTACAACTCTGGGCAGAGTATGTCTTAGGTCTGAATAGGGAACCTAAGAAACTTCAGGAGCTTTTTTTTTTTTTTGTCTACACTGACTATCCTTTGCTGTGGATTAGGCCACCGCTTATTACAAATTCAAATCCTATCTATGTATTGTTCATGGTTCCTTTGTGTCATCGGGAAATTAAAGTTTGCAGCTGGCCCCTTCATCTTGGCTAATCATGCGGACATAAAGTCCTTAAAGGCCCTCGGAGTGGCCCCTGCGGGGGCCCCACTGAACACTTCTCTTGGGCAGGACATTGTTCTTCAGCTGTGTTTTCATCCTCTGCCCCCCGTTGGTGTTGGGCTCCCGCAGCTCAGAGCCCCGGCATCAGACGGCCGAGCGTCATTTTCTCGCAGCGAGTCCAACACCCACAGGAAACCAGGTGCTCCCGCTGGGCCCGGAAGCCGTCGGGGCTGTTCGGTGGCCTTAACCGGCCCCTCGGCCGGCACCTTGGCGGGCTCCGGGGCCCCTGGGCCGCTCGGGGTGGTGGCGGCCTCCCCACGATCCGGGCCGTAGCCGGGGTGGGGCCGAGCGCGTCCCTCACTTCATTAGCCTCCCGAGGGCTTGCAAGGCACACTTGCTCAGAGCCCAAAGATGCTAATTATTGGACCTGTTGGGGAGAGCTGGGGCGACAGCGGGGCATCTGCCAGTTTGCCAGCGCCTCACAAATTGATCTGACGCGCTCCGAAACCCTGGCTCCTCTCAGGGATCTTTTAATATCCGGCAGAGTTTACACCTGGTTTCTGAGATTCCTTGAATTAATTGAATTCTCATTAGAATACTTCCTGCCTTTCCCCTTCCGCCCTTAACTGCGTGTGACCTGAAGTTCACAGTGGAGTGACTGGGCTAACCAAATCAGGGTCCCTGGCGTCTTCGATTTCATTTCCCACACCACTGTGTGCTCTCCTTTCCCCGCCGGGGGACCCGGCCCTGCCGCGCTGAGAGGGCAGACCAGAAGCCTTCCACTGGCCTCCCTTCTGGAAGGGACGTTTTCCCATTTTATTATTTGTGCCGTCTGATGCATGGTGCTGAGTCTAATGCTCTTTGCTTTTTCTTTTGCCTGTTTAGTAACATGGTTGTTGTTGTTGTTGTTGTTTTTCTTTTCTTTTCCAGTGCCCACATTCTCTTTTAACCTGTCACCGGTTTTAGATGCTCTGTTACCCTTAGGATATTGGAAATTGTGGGTATATTTGTGTTGCCCGTTATCATAAACATTCAATGTCCAGGAGACCAGAAAAAGTTAGGCTTTGAAAAGTTAAGTTTCTTTCACACATATGCACTGGGCACATACTGTACATTTGTAACCATTATCCACCATACGTCCATTTTAAGACGCCGTCTTGCCTTATGTTTACCATCTGGGACAGTTCAGTGATGTAAGCCATTTTACATATCTCCCACAAAGTTGTAACTATTTTATTGTGTTGAGGCTAATTCCTTCTTCTTAAAGAGATCTCATTTCATTTCTGATTTGCTTTGGGATTGTATCCCATTTACACCAGACATAGTCTTGTGGTGACATCACCCTGGCTAAAAAATGGAAGAATGTTTATGGCAGAAGAATACTACACCATATAATCATCAGATCTCTAAGGCAGAAAGGGCAGGGAAGGAAAACATCAAAGATGGACATGAGGATTTCTTTTCCACTTAGTAAAAACACATCCAGTTTCCAATACTCGAGGGTTATTTTTCTCTACTCTTGTAACATTCCTCTCTCCACCCCCCATAAATCCTTACCTGTATCTTCTAGCAGAGCTTCTATTGGTTTTATAAACAAACTTATTTATATATCTGCATCCCCAGTTGATGTAAGCTGCCTGAGGTTAGAGACCATGTCTAACTCAGATTTAAATTCCCTTCACCTAGGAGAGTTGCTATAAGTTAAATGAATGAATGAATGAATGAATGATTAAGCACATAAATGTCTCCTCTATCCCAAACAGAGATCTTTATAACACTAAGTAAGATGATTGATCTGATCATCACATCAGCAAGAAGATTGTAATTACACGAGTGATTCTCTACCTCTACTCTTCACGAGTGTTCTCCAAGCTCAGGACTCTCCTCCCAACCACATAGTCTCCCACATATACCCTCCCTCTTCATCTTATTCTCTCCTGTTCATTTTCCAGTCTCAGCTTAAAAGTCACTTCCTCAAGAAGGTTCTCTCTGATCCTCTTATTAAACTTATTTTAAAGTTTGGTCTCTCAGTTTATATGGCACCAGCGCATCCCAGAAACATGGCATCACACTCAGAGTGTGGGGTGAGGGGGGCGTGGGCTGACTTCTGCAGGGCAGAGGAGAGTGTGGGTCTGGGTGAGACCAGTTAGAGAGAGGAGGGGCGAAGAGGGAGAGAGACTGCATGGGGCATGCTCAGTTCCTTCTTCCCCTTTCACTGGGCAGATAGGAAACTCCTCTGCCCCTGGGAGAAGCAGAAGCTGGGGGGAAAAGGGCCAGTGATGAACCTTTGAATCCCTCCTGCCATGTGGAAATTTCCTACCCTTTGTGGGAGTGCCTTCTCCCCTCCTCCTGCCTGAGCTGTTGCCAGTGTGAAATACAAACTCACTGTTAACTCCATTTAGGCAGAGAACAGGTCTTTTTCCCCACCGTACCTCTGAACCTAGCGGAGTGCTTGTCATACAGTAGCTGCAATAGTTTATCAGTGCAAGGAGGGAAGGCAATTTAAAAAAGAAAGAAAGAAAGAAGGAAAGGAGGTGAGGGGATAAAGGAAAGGCAGAAGACAACGTTTCTTCACCCCATACGCACTACCACCATCAGGAGTATTACCATTATAGATCTATTTGGGATTTAAGAACAGAAGATAGGGCCTAACCTTTCTGTCATTGTCTCCTGCCCTTCTTTACTTCTATCAAACTTTGCTTCTCATCCTTCTTATTCACTTTGCATCACATGATGTTTGTGGCAGATACCATTGGCCTCCCAGCCAACAGCCATCCTGTACTTTTCCTTGCTGCCAGACCTCTATGTTATTCAGCTCCTTGGAGCTGGTCTGCCCTTCACAGAAGGTTCAGTCCGTCCCCAGCCCAATGCATCGAGTGGAGAGTGATCTAAGTCCTTGTGGATTTATACCAAGGGATTGTGATGCAATCTCTCTGATTAGACATAAAGGAAGGTCTGTTCTTGAGAAGGGAGACAAGACAGAGTAGTTCCTATTTTTTCTCTGAACGTTGCCACCTGCATATAAAACCTGTGGCCGTCGTTTTCAGCCTGGAAAGGAGCCAGCTTACAAGGAAAATATATGAATGTAAGGAAGATGGCAAAGGAGAAAGAGAGGGGGACTTCGCCCTTGAAGTTATAGTTGAACCAACCGGCCCTGGAACCATCTTGCCTCTGGACTTCTCATTATTTATTGAAGTCATTTCTCCTTGATTCCTTTGGCACTTGTACCTTAGAGCATCCCAACCGATACATTGTTAGAGGTCATCTAGCCCAAACATTCTATTTTAAAGAAAAGGAAACTGAGATTGCAATGGGCTAAGAGACTTATTCTTAGCTCCATGGATAGGGAGCCATGAACGAAATAATGTCCAGGCTATTTCTCTCCACATTACACCATATCTATTTTTGTGATAGATGGCTGCTGATTTCCTATGTCTCTAAGAAAAATTTTCACAGGTACTGATGGAGACCACTTAATTTAAGTCAGGGACACAAGATATGTTCACAGGGAAGGTATTTTTAGATAACTAAGCCATTTACTATCTCTATAGCTGGGGATATAGAAATGTTTATTCCGCTGTCCCTTAGAATATGTTCTGCCTTCTGATTCCATCAATTCATTGAACACATAGTTTGCTAAACACTAGAGATAATACAATGGATAAAACAGACTTCGTTCTGGCCCTCAAGTGCCTAAATTTAAAACATCACTCTTCTCTTTCTGCTTGTGTAAAGTTGAGCCTTCATTCTGAAAGGGGAGAGGGAGCTCAAGGTCAGCAAACAGAAATGAGGAAATAAAAGACGAACAGCTAAGGAGAGAGAGCAAAATCTATTTGGCCTGAGCCAGACAGTTGAATGGGGAGACAAGAAGGCTAAAGAACTGGTCCCCTCTGATGTGGCTTTTTCCCTGAGGGACCATGGGGAGAAGAGATTTGAAAGTTGCCTTTCCCTGCCAGGGTTTTGTTTGTTCCTCTGGGACAGGGTTCATTTGGCACAGTTTTGAAGCATTTGGGAAATAATGCAGGCTTAAGCAAAGCTGGGAAGAGACATGCCCCAATCCCTAGAAGATGAGGATAGATTGAATGCCAGTGGCAGAATCCCAAGGGCACTATTGTAATAGGCTCCAAGTTTAAGGTAAACAAGTTAAAACTCATATTTGGGAACTGGTTCCCTTGGGACTTCAGATTGCCCTGCAACTCCATTCATGGGTGGAATGTATCCTAAAGCATCTGGGAAACTCACATGCCCCTCTCTCCTAGGCTGGAAGGACTGGGTACTACCTCAGCATTGCTTGACACCATTTCTGAGCCAAGTTTGGTCTAAACAAAAAGACCCTCCTTGAAAATTGACAGTTTTCCTTTTGGCTGAATCTGGTCTCTTGACAACTCAGAAACTTATTATCACCTTCTTGGGCCTCTATTGAGAAATCAGAAAAGACATCTCCCTAGCCCCAAACCTTAACAAAGGTAACATGTTTTTCCGGCTCCAGGACCCTGTAAAATAGTATATAGCACCCTCTGCTCCCAAGCTAACACTTTAATAGGGATTAAATTAGATGAAAACAAACATGAAGAGCATCCTTCAAAAGAAAAAGGCTGACTATAGAGGTGGGGAAGATGCAACACGCCTGCCTTGCTTTGTAGATTCAGATGGAAGTAGGTAGGGGTACATGATGGCATGATTGCATGTGGTAGGGGTTAAGAGGGAAGACTCTGGAACCAGGCTACTAGGTCACTAACTAGCTCTGTGACCTAGGCAAGGTCCCTAGCACCTGTATCTTTCAGTTTCATCCTCTCTAGAGTAGAGTGATGATTATCTCTGTCTCCAAGAGCTGTTATGAGGATTAAATGAGTTAGTACATGGAAAGCACTAAACACAATGCCAGGCATATAATAAGCCCATTAGAATGGTTGGACTGAAGGGATGGGATCTTTTTTCCAAACCAACTGGTGATCTTCTCCTCCTGTCACTCTCTCTCTAGGTCACCATCCTTCTGTGGCCCTGGGCAGGCCTCTCTTCAGAAGCATGCGGCCAAGGAATCACCTCAATGTACTTCTCCCTGTGACAGCTTCAGTTTTGGTATCTGGAGAAGATGAAGCTATCGGTCATGCTGGAAGTAGGCATACTTCCTGACCCCTAGGAGGCGCTCAGTAAATATTTGTTGGATAGACCAGGGCCCTACCCTGGTGAACATGAGTGAGAATTGCAGAAACCATAACCAGGTGAGAGGAATGACTTCATGCTCAAACCTTGAAAGGCAAGAGAGTCAGGGATCCTCCTCCTCAAACCTCTTATAATTACGGTTGTTATTTATTCACTTGTGGAGGACTAGGAAGAGGGTGATAGGAAGACTAGGGGAGCAAGGCCCTGAACATCTAGGAAAGGTAAAGGAATTGGGAGCTGACATATACTGAGTACCTATTATATACCAGGCAATGAGCTAGATGCATTCCGTATTTTACTTTAATTCTGATACCAATCCTACCAGGTAGGTATATCATCCACACTCAATGGAAATGATATATCTTGTCCAAGGTCTTTCTGTGGTGAGCTGCACAGCCAAGATTTAGTTCCATATGTATTCGACCTTGAAGCCCTCAAGCTTTCTGCTGCGTCTTGCTAACAGTGTTTTCTCTCAATTATTTGGCATAAATTCTTCTTGAGTTGGGGATTCTGGATATTCTATAACTAGACCGGATGGTAAGGGTGCTGAGTGTCTCCTCCCCTTTCCCTTAAGGATAGAATCATGACTTCTCCAAAGCTGGGTTCCATCACAATCCTGCTCCTTGCTTCCCACCATCGCCCCACTCTCTAACCTGCATGGGTCCACATACTCCAATTCAACTGTTTGTGCAGTAATTATACACACTTTTTCAACTATAATTTTTCAAAGCTGTGAGAAAAACATTGAATGCATTTTTAACCAGCAGCATTTCCTTGGGTTCCAAGACATGCTCAGGGTTTACTCCGGATTCTGTTAACTCTGTCATAGCCGTTAATAAATACCACCAACCCCATCTCATGTCTGGTCTCTACACTCTTTAGTGCCACTGATTGGAGATCTGGGGGCAACTCCAAGGTCTAGTTCAGCTTCTCGTTTGCCAGGAAATGCCACATGCAGTTAGGGTGGGCAAAACTTCCTCAAAACATAGCAATTGGGCTTAGGCCTTCCCCTAGAACCTTTCAGCCATCCCATCACATGGTGGCACTCCCTGGCCTTGTCTCCTTGCCTAAAACTGGGAGCCCAGTTCACATCTGGTTCTCTTATTGTCCTCCTGCCCCATCCTTTAAAAAAGATTGGTCCTTTAGGATTCTGCCTTTTAGAATTCCCTAAATGTTGTGAAGACACAAAGCCACTCAACCCAAGATGAGCAAAGCTCTCCTTGAGCATGAAGGCCCCTTACCTGGCAGGGGTACTACCCCAAGCTGCTGGGGGCTTAGTGAGGGGAGTATCACCCCCACTATGAGCAGCAGTATGACCTCAGAAAGGCCCCAGGATCATTACACTTGCTATTGGCTGTTTAGTAGCATCCCTTCTTTGGCCTTACAATTGTAATCCATTTATGTGACACAGATGAAGAGAGGGTTAAGGTCATTACCCATTAAAATGCAATACTTAACGTCAAATGTTGGGTAGGGGATAATTGGCTAAATGCATCTTTTTTGGCTTTAATTGATCTTCTTTTATGGGTCCTGTAGGAAAAAGGAATCATAAATCGTCACCCCTTGCCTTTATGAGCTCTTCTTATCTCCTAACACAACACTGCACATGGTGCCCTGTCTCCTGGGGAGGGTCAGGGAGAACACCCAGTACTTGGGCTTGGACGTCATTATCAGAACTCCGGCTGCCAGATTCCATATGTTGCTCACAACTAAGTTTTCACATTCAGTTCCCTCACCTCTTTAAGTTTTGCCAAGCATCTGCTTGCCCTGCCTTTGGGGGAATATTTAAGTGTAATATATAGAAAGCTACAATCTCAAGAACTGTGTTGGCAACTCCACGTAGTGTTGAGAAAATTCACCCTATTATGTTAAAATTGTGGTTATTTTTGACACACTGTCAACACCAAAGCTTGGTTTCTAATGGATGTTTTTCTTCCTTTAAGCGGGGAGAAGCTCTCCCAAGCTCTCATTGGGGCACCATTTCTTACTTTTCTTCCTTTTTTGCTGCTCTCCTGCCGTGATTATGGGGTTTATAGCAGATACACAGGCATGTCTGCTCATTTTAGGCCACTTCTTAATTCCCTTCACACTGTATTTTTTTTTTTTTTACACAATCTCCACTTATTATTTCCAAAGGGAGTCATTTCTCACTGAAGCCATGACAGGCGTCTTATCCATTGCATTCCAAGGTAAGACAATCAAACGTGGTCTTACTTGCTATCTCTTAACTTTTGCCCTTGGCATCCAGACAACTCCTCGATTCTCAGGATGCTTGCTGCTGAACTTCCTGTCTATATAAATGCGCTCGGGGAGTTTCTTGCTCCTCTAGCCTGCTCCTGCCTCCTCCCAGAGCTTCCCTTTCCCTTTCCATGCCGAGCAATTATTCTTATTAATTATTCCAGCTAGCAGTAATTATCAGCAGTACATGCCCCAAGCCACATTAATAACAGAAATCTCTAGGACACTGAGGAATCAGCTGGGAGGCCCCCTCCTCCTCTTGATTTGCCTGGCACTGCAAGTTATGCTCTCTGCTACTGCCCAGGCCCCTCCCATCATGCCTCTGCTTGTTCTTACGGGTCCCCAGTTGCTACATTCTCTAGCCCTGTTTGATGGTGTGATAAAACAAGGACAGCATAAGCTAGACCTGGGTGATTTAAGCTCCACGTAACTATGGTGGCATGTGAGGCATCTGAACCTTGGCACAATTGAAAACTGTCCTTAAGAACCCTCCAGGTTGGGTCCTGAACACTCTATGAATCCTTGGACCCTTATTTGTAACAGTTTTCCGTTTGTATGTGTTCTTACACATAGCTCACTTGTCTTGGCTGTCATTTCTAAGTAGTTTAAAACCTCAGTAGGGGGTCATTGGTGTATTTAAAGGAATGCTCTTGTTTTATTGGGGTATTATGAAAAATCAATTTGGTTTATATAAAAATTCCAAAAAATTAAGTGAGTAAGGGTGTTCTTTTATCCTTACGTGGAAAACTGCGTTAATGACGGCCTTCTGAAAACTGGTGAACTGGCCCAGCTCTCCAAAATATTTGGACAAAAAAGCAAATGACGAGGAACAGAGAAGGATAGATGGAATCCGTTTAGAACGGTGCATATTTCTTCCCAAAGTAAGGTTGCGTACTAAAATGAATATGTATGCTTGAGAAATGAGATGCTGCCTTTCTCTAATGTAGCTCCTAACAATGATTTGGAAACCATTGGAATCTTCTTTTTTTAGTCCAAAGCAACAAAGTTTGAAACACTTGGATATAGTGTCAACTCTGACTTACTACAATTGCAAACCATCAGCAAGTTTCCAGAGATGTTGCAATGCTAGGTGCTAATCTGCAGATGTTATAGCAAAGATCTTATTACTAAACCACTACAGACCACATGTGGCAATGGTAAGAATCAGGTGGAAAAGAGAGAAAAAAAAAAACTTTCAGTATTGTCAAAACAGTGCTTCTATCGGTTGTTGCCAAGTGAACAACAAAAGAGATAAGCTAGTTTTTCTTTAGAAAGAAAGAGAAAGAAAGAAAGAAAGAAGGAAAGAAGGAAAGAAAGAAAGAAAGAAAGAAAGAAGGAAAGAAAGGGTGGAACAAGGAGGGGTATGTGAAGCAATGTGGAAAAGATAAAATTTTAAGAGTGACACTATTTCACTTAAAGACACTAGGAAGAACAAAAGTAATAGGAAGAGCCTCATTCTGACACCGTGCACACTGGCTTCCAGCATGAAATACCGATGCATAATTGTTGAGGCCACTGGTAAAAATTCAGTCCTTTGCAAATTTATTTAATTTAAATAAGCTTTCCCAACATTGGGGGAATGTGTTTTCTCAGTGTGCTTCATTAGTGTAGCTTACACCACAAAACTGGCTGTATTGAGAAAGATTGCACCATTATCAAATAATTAGGAATGCCTTAGCAGGTGCATACACTTACCTTAGTAATTAAACCCTTGTTAAAACACCAAAATCCAGAGACTTTAAATGGTTACAGCATCCCAAAGGAGGTAGCCCAGAAAGTGATTCTATAAGGTAGTGTCATTTGGGAACAGGGATATTGAGCAGAATCTCTTTTCCTCTTGAGATGCTTACCAAGCACATCTGTGCACATCATGAGAGGCAATAAAAATCGCAATGACAATGCTAGACAAACACCCACTGCACAAGACGCTGGGCAGATCCAGTGCCATCCTGCTTGGAAACAGATCCTCTGTAACTGGGCTCTGTGCTGCCATTGTTTTAAGCATGGATGGTGAGACAAAGAGGAAGTAAAAACGAGAATCTCCGAAATACTCAGGCTACTCTCTTCACTTTAGGAAGGAGAGGGTAGCCCGTACAAATTTCTCATCAAATGCCTCCATAAAGCTTACCTCTCAAGTTTCTCTTTGACAAAAGGCAAAGGTTGGATAGCTTTTTTCTCCCCATTGGTATTTGAGATATAGGCCCATGTAAATATGACAAGCAGCCCCCAGTAAGCCAACATTCAACAGCAGTTCCTAAAATCTTGCTGCCAGACTGTTAGAGTGATCCATATAATTACAAATTAGAGCCATTTACTGGGGTCTGGTTGCCTATGCAAGAGCTTACCTTCCATATATAAGCATAATTGTGATAAATCTGGACTCAACAGCCATGGGGCATTCTGAAGATGATATCTAGAGGTTGCCATGACAACTCCCTAGAATTCCTGCTGTCTTTTCATGGTAGAGTTCCTAGCTAAAGCCTGGAAGGTATCTGAAATAAATCATCAAAAGGTGGGACAGCTGGAATTGGTCCATGGAAGAAATCCAAGTGTGTGGGTCCGTAAGTCCTGTGGTAAGGAGGTTGTCACTTGAGGACAAATTTCCATCACTTCATGGAATTTAGGCTGAGTGTCTGAAGCAATAGGATATTTATGGAACCTGGTGCTCCCGAGGCTGAGATAGGATGGTATTGATACCAATGGCCTCAGGCAACCACTGATGGAATCACTCCCTGGGAGAAAAATATCATACATTCCTCAGACAAACACATATTTCAGGAGCTCTGTGGACCCAGTCAGACAGCGAAAGGTATTGTCAACCCTATAAATGGCACCTAACCTTCATGTGAAACTGTCTTCCTAGCAGAGACCACTCCTGGTCTGGGAGGCCTCCTGATATCAGCGGTGGGGTAGGTTGATGACTGCCTTACTAATTCTGGGTCTGAGGCTCTCAAGCTGGGTGCTAGTTATACCACTCATTTTCAGTTGGAAAAGTCTAGAGTCATTTTCCACATATGTAAAAAGAGGGTACATACCCTGAGCTAAGTTGGTAATTGTGAGAATTGAATAAACGGACAAATGTAAAACACCAAACACAGTGCCTGACCTTTACTAAACACTCCATAAATCTCCCCTTCCTTCATTCCACCCCCAGACATATAAAACAAGACATAAATGCAAGACATATTGTATTACTATTCAACTCCAGAATCTGCAGGTTGGCAGGCATTTCCTTGAGACTCGATTACTTGGCCCGATCAGTACTCGCAGTTCAATTTGCACATCGTAATAATGTAACTTTTCAGAGGGTGAGGGGAAGTGGTAGTTTGCTCTATCGGCAGTATCAGCAGACACAGAGACATCATGTGATAGCTTAAGTGATAAATAGCTGAGAAGACCAGAGTATTTGAATCATCGCTTCCTTCATGCCGTAGATTTAGTTAGGTGGCAGTTTTGCCCCTTCACTCTGCCCTGAAGTGAAGGAAAGTCTGAAGTAACAAAAAGAGGATCCTGATGGTTTGAAATCATGTCATAAGTCTGGACCTGAAGCAGATGTTTCTAACATATTACTCAATCAACCAAGACAGTATTTTCACCTGTAAAATGGCACATCTGTTAGAGCAAGCAAACTATAGATTTTATTCAAAAATTTTTTCTCAAACTGTAAATTTTGTATTTTTAAACTTTTCATTGAAGTGTAAACACACATTCAGAAGAGTGCACAAATCATATGTGTATAGCTTGATGACTTTTTACAGATGGTAATGATGTTGTATTTTAATTAAATTAATTAATTAATTAATTAATTTATTCATTTTTTGAGAGAGAAAGAAGACACAGAGATAGCGAGAGAGAGCACAAGTGGGGAGGAGAGGGAGAAGCAGGCTCCCCACTGAGCAGGGGACCCCGGGATCATGACCTGAGCTGAAGGCAGACGCTTAACTGACTGAGCCACCCAGGCGCCCCTTAATGTTATTTAAATGTGTTATAATAGGTTAACTTTTTTTAGTCTTTGAATATTATATCAAAATTTTAGAATCCAAGTGTTACAGAATTTTTATTCCTTTTTAAAGTTAATATATAGTAAATTTGACCTTTTTTAGGGTACAGTTCTAAGAATTTTAACACATGATAGAGCTCTATAACCACTACCACAATCAGGATACAGAACAGTTCTCTCACCCTAAAAATCTCCCTCATGCCATCTCTTTGTAGCTGACTGCTGGCAACCATTCACTGTTCTCTGTCTTACAGTTTTGTCTTTTCAAGAATATCATACTATAAATGGAATCATACAGCATGTAACCTTTTGACCCTGGCTTCTTTTACTTTGCTTTTGCAATTTACCCATCTTGTTACATATGATGTTACACGGATAGTTTATCCATTCGCCCATTGGAAGACTTTTGGAATGTAGCTAGATTGGACGATTATCAATAGGGCTATAAACATTTGTATTCATGTTTTTGTGTGAATAGAGTTTCCATTTCATTGGGGTAAATATGTAGGAGTTGCATTCCTGGGTCTAAACTATTTCTACTAAATCCACCTAGCATTATAGTCTACGCTATCTTGATCAATAAAATATTTCCCTCTTAGAATAGGCAGAACTCAGATTTTGGAGAGATGGAAATGTTCTCTTACAATCCTCAGATCAGAAAATGCCATTTTTATAATTTAACTTCTCCTTTTGTTCCTATTAAATAGGTAATTTTCTACTATAATTATTAACATAATAGACATATTTTTTAAATTTACTAATTTAAAATATCTCTGTACATATTTGAGAGGAAAGTTGCAGGCATCATTATGTCCTAACTAGTTCAGCATCTGTCTCCTAAAAACCGGATGGTCCTCTATTTAATGATAATACTATTATCACATCCAAGAAACACAAGATTGGTTTTAGGTTGGTGGGTTTTTTTTCTTTCAACACTTTAAATATTTTATTCCGCTTTCTTCTTGTTTGCATGGTTTCTGAGAAGTTGGATGTGATCCTTATTTTTGCTCTTTTATGGGTAAGGTATTTCTCTGCCTTCTTCCAGATTTTTTCTTTATCATTGTTTTCTGTAGTTTGAAAATTATATATGTAGGTGTAGTTTTTTTGCATTTATCCTGCTTGGTGTTCCCTGCACTTCCTGGATCTGTGGTTTGGTGTCTGACATGAATTTGGGGGATTCTTAGCCATTCTTGCTTCAAATATCTCTTCTATTCCTCTCTCTATCTTCCCCTTCTGATATTCCCACTGTGCATATGTTATACTTCTTACAGGTTTTCCAAGTTCCTGGATATTCTGTCCTGGTTCTTCTTTTTTTGTCTTTGTTCCCTTAGCTTTTCAGTTTTTAAGAATTTTATTGAGATATCCTCTACCTCAGAGATTCTTTCCTCAACTGTGTCTAGTCTACTAATGAGCCCATCCAATGTATTCTTCATTTCTGTTAGAGTGGTTTTGCTCTCTAGTGTTTCTTTTTGATTCTTTGAATTTTTATCTCTCTGTTTACATTTCTCATTTGTTCTTGTATGCTGTCTCCTTTATCCACTAGAGGCCTTAGCATATCAATCAGAGTTGTTTTAAAATCTCCAGTCTGATAATATCAACATCCTTGCTGTATCTGCTTCGTTCTGATTCCTGCTCTGTCTCTTCCACCTGTGATTTTTGCCTTTTAGTATGTCTTGTAATTTTTTTTTCCTGCTAGCCAGACATGAGGTACTGAATAAAAGGAACTGCAATAAATACACCTTTAATAATGTGGTGGTGGGGTGTGGGAGGGAAGCATCCTATAATCCTTTGATTAGGTCTCAGTCCTTTAGTGAGCCTGCGTCTCTGGACTATGAACTTCACAAGTGCTCCTGAGTACTCCTCCCCACCCATGCCATCCCACCAGATGGAACAGAATGGCTAGATCATGCTGGAGTTGAATGTTTCCTTTTCTCCAGCTAGTTAGGCTCTGATAAAACCCAACCAGGTTAGTCTCTGGTTCACTAGTTTCTTCTGGGGGCAAACTTCATTAAGAAGAACAGAATGAATAAATCACTGGAGTAAAAGGCACAGCATAAGAAATATAGTCGATGATATTGTAACCGCATCGTAGGTGGACAGATGGTAGCTACACTTGTGGTGAGCATAGAATAACATATAAACTTGTCAAATCATTATGTTGTACACCTGAAACTAATGTAACATTGTGTGTCAGCTATGCTCAAATAAAAAAATAATAGTAAAATTAAAAAATAATAATAAAAGAATAAAAACAGAATGCTCTGACATATTTCAGAATGGTTACTTTTCTCCTTCCCCTGCTGGAAGCAAGAGGGGATTTTTCTCTGATATTCATTGTGAGAGTCTGGTTGAACTCCTACAGGTAAAACTCAAAAAAGTGTAAGGGCTCCCTGGAGTTTTTGACTCTCAAACTTGTCCACATTGAGCCTCCAGCAATTTGTCAATTATCATTCAGGTTTTCCTACCCCAGCCCTGGTTTCTGCAAGGTTTCTACTCATGGGTTTCCTACTCTGCTAAGTTGTAATTCTCTCTATCCACCTGTCTGCCTTTCCAATTTGGGGGCAGCACTTTTATCTCCCTTCATTTACAGATCTAAGAAAATTTGTTAACTTTTCAGTTTGTTCAGCTTTTCCCTTGTTGTTAGAATGGAGTGGTGACTTCCAAGCTCCTTACATACCAGACAAAAACTAGAAATTCCAAACATTGATTTTAAAATATCATCTATTTACAAATTTCTCCAGTTATCCCAAAGTGACCTTTTATAGTCTTCACAAATCTGGGATCCAGTTAAGTCACTCTTTGTATTTAGTTGTCATGTCTCCTTAGTTTCCTTTAATCTAGAATAGTCACCCTCCCTTCTTAATTTTTTTTTGTTTGCTTTTAAGACATTGAAACTTTTAGAGCCCAGGCCAATTGTGTTGCAGATTAACCTGGATTTATTTCCTCATGCTTAGACCTAGGTTAAGCATATGGCAAGAATATTGCACAAATGATATTCTATCCTTCCCATTGCATCACATGAAGAGATATATATTGACCATTTTGTCTTTTTAAAATTTGATACTTGTATAAAAATACATTTTCACTTTTGTAGTTAATAGGTACTCTGTGGTGGTACTTTCAGTCTGTGTGAATATTCTATTCCCCAATAACCACCCACCCAAAGGTTTTAGCATCCATTGACAATGCTTGTCTAAAATCACTTACTATTTTAGAAATTGCAAAATGGTGATTTTCTAATTCTATCTATCTTCTACATTTATTGTAAAGAAGAGCTGCCCTTTCTTTTGCTTCTGCCTTCCCTCATATCATCATGGATAACATGGACTCTCTTTGTTTTATTTACCCCTTATTTTTGGTTGTTGCTCAAATTGTTTCCAATTCAGCCAGTGAAGATCCCTCCTAGCCTGTGGGTTCCTTTGTCCTTTGGACATGATCTCATTAATCTTTGAGCACTTCATTGCTTTCTGGCGCAATAAGACATCCCAGATTCACCTTGTACTTACTCTGCCCCAGCCTTGGAATCGGCCAAGTCTGGAATGTTACTTAGAAACCAAAATCTGGGGCACAGATAATGCTATTTTTGGACACAGTCATCAAGCAGTTTGCCCTACAACTCTCCATGACGGAGTCTGGTACATTCTGCCTAAAGTGTACTTCCCAATGCAGCTCCATCCTTGTCTCTCTTTTCCCACTGCCACTACTCCTTTACCCACGTGGGCCTGGTTTCCACAAAACCTCTCCACAGGCTTCCTTGCCTTCAGCCTCAATCCCCAATCCACTGGAACGTGACATCCACCACATGGTAAGTGTAGGCTCTCAGAGTCATACATTCCAGAGCTTTAATCCCAGCTCAATTACCCTACTGACTGCATGAACTTGGTTAAATTAGTAAATTTTCTGAGCCTCAGTTTCTTCATCTGAAAAGCAGAGATAAGAGTACTTATCTCACAGGAAGTAAGGATTAGAGATAAGCTGCACATTTCAGCCACATCTATGAAAACCAGCTCAGCAATCGGCCTCTTCTGGAGACCCTGCCCCACCCACAGGTGTTGAAAAGAGAAACACCATGTTTGAGGTGACCCCAGTGGATTACAGCTGACGGGGCTGGGAGGAAGTTGCATAAGAAGGAGAAAGAGAGAGATAGAGAAACTGAAGTTAGTATTAGTCAATGAAGTTAAAATGTCAAATTACAGAATTGGTGACCAAAGATGCATGCATAGAAGCAGAGAAGATTGGAGAAGGCACCATGCCTTGGCTCTCAGGCAGTGGCAGAACACCCATTCTCCCCTCCCTCTAGAGGACTGCACCCTTCAATCACTGCTCTCCAGTATATTCAGCCCTTTCCCCTATGTTAGCTCCGACCTAAAGGACAAGATCACACTTACCATTTCTGCTTCTTTGAAAAATATCTTTCCTGGATTCCTCATTCTTCCAGCCTCCATTCCATATGCTTCCCTTTCTAGTAAAGCATTTAGGATGTGCCGCCTACAGTTTCTATGACTCAGTGAAACGTCCTCTTTATATACCTGTTGACATCTTGAGGATTCTCCCATCTTAATCTCTGAAATACTCTCCCTCTGGACCTCCTTGTTGACCCTGCCTTCTCAGGCTCTCATCACTTCCTGTCCGGCTCATTGGTCTCCCAGTCTCCAGTTGGCCCCACTATTCTCTATATAGCTGCTGAAGGAAGATTCTAGAATGTAAATCTGATCATGTCATTGCTCTGCTGAAAATTCATCAGTTTTCTTCATTGAGTAAAGTTCAAAACTCATAGCTAAGATCTTGGGAAATCCTGATCATCAGCCTCATTGTCACCTTCTTTTACTTGAACCTTTGATTCTGCTCATTCAGAGTTCTTTTCAACATTGTGCCTTCCCACGTGCTATTCCTTTTCATACAATTCCCTTCTTGCACCCCCCTCCATTTGTCTAGCGAATTCCTAATAGTAATCTTTTAAATCATGAGTCAGACCACATCACACACATGTCATGTGTCCAAAACCTGCTGTTGGGTTTCGGTTGCCCTCTGAGTCAAATCTAAACTCAACACCAGTTGAATGTCCCACAGCACCCAGCCCTGCCCTCCTCTGTGGCCTCTTTCATACCTCACTCCCTCTGTGCCCTTTCTGCTCCCACCACACTGGTCTGCTTTCCAGCTCAAATTTTATGTCTCAGAGAGGCCTCCTTAGATTTCCTCATTGCTACCAGCCACTTCTGTGAACTTAGGTGTCTAACTGACCTGAGTTTGAAACCAATCGCTACCACTTGCTAGGTATGTAAGTCTGGGCAAATTTATTAACCTGTCTGCACCTCAGCTTCCTCATCTATAAATGAGGGTGATGATGCCTTCCTCAGAGAATTATTCTAAATCATAAATGAGACCAATGCCTGACTCACAGTAAGTGTTCAATGTGTTAAAACAGGAAGTGCTTTTAAAATAGTGAGTATAAATATTTTTATTTTGTGGAACACCATTGCCAGTGTAATTAGCACTACTTCTAATGTGAAACTTCTGTGGCCCAAAAAACCTCAAAAGAGCTTTGTTTTCGGTAGCATTACACACACAGACACACACACTGAAAAAAAAAAAAAAAACAAACAACCCACCACCAACAACAACCTAAAGGTCCCAGCATTTTTTATCTGGCTCTAGATTTTCCAGATTTATCTTTGACAACTCTCCTTCACAAGCTGTCTTCAGCCAATCTGAACTCTGAGATCGTGTGCCTCTCTCTGTTTTCACTTGCTTGTAGCATCTAGACTTCTAGCAATTCTACTCCTCCTGTATTTTCTTTCTTATCTACATTTCTTCATCTCCCAGATAAAACTTTCCGTGGTCACCCATGGTGGAAGCATCTCTTCTTGTTCTGAACTGTTCATTCCACCGTCTGGCGTGTCAGAGGAACCTCAAGTTCAATGTGTCTAGAATGAAAATCCAAGCATTGACTGGAGTTTTTTTTCTGTCACTCCCTAATCATTCACAGTCTTGAATTCATCTCCTAAACTACCTAAATGACCTCCTAAACATTTTTTTTCTCCAAATGTACTCTTCTGCTCTATTTCTATTGTTGGTCTTGGTCAAACGTCTGCCATGCCTTCCTTACCGTGGCAAAGCCATAACCCTGGGCTCCTACCAAGCTTTCCCTCACCACTCTGCCTGCAGAGCGCTTATCCTGGAATGGAGCTCTGGCCATCTCCCTCCACTTTCCTGCTCAACACCTATCAGTGTCACATTATTTTCAGAACTAAGCCATGTTCCTTAGCATGACACACAGAGCCACTGCTTTGTCTCTTACTTTTTCTCACAAAACGCATCTATTCCCCTCTCTCACCACACACCCCAAGCCATGCTGTTGGCTAGGTGTCTTCCCTGCTCTCATCACATAACTCACCTCAAAAAAAGAGTTGTCTGTTCATTTCCCCTTATTACAAAGACAATACATTTTAATTAAGAAATTCAGATAAACAAAATGAAGAAGATACAAATCTTCCATTTTATCATTACCCAGAGATGAGCAATACTGCCATTTTTCTATAATTAAATGTAGATTTAATAAAAGTGGGAATATGCTCTACCTATTGCTTTATAACTTGATTGTTTTTACTTAATCATAAATCATGAATAACTTCATATGTCATTTAATATTTCTGTTTCAGGATTACATTGTGGTGGCTACATAGAAGTCTACTGTGTGGCAGTACTACAATTTATTTAATCAATCCCCCATTGTTGGATTTTACATTATTCCCAGTATTACATATTTATAAACTTTACTGTGATGAATAGCCTTATTGATAAATTTCGTGGGCAAAGTAGAGATCTTGTTTTATTTTGTGTTTCTTTTGGGTGAGAGTAAACATTTCCATGTATTTGATGATCATTTATATCTCTTCCTTTGGAATTTCCTTTTAATGTTCTTTTCATTTTTCAACTGGAATGTTTAACTCTTCAAAAGTAGTCTGAAAAATTTGTATAGCATTAACACAATTGTGTGATGAAAATATTTTGCCAGATTATTGTTTGCCTCCCATTTTTATCTGAGGTGTTTTTGAATGCTGTTAGCTGTGTAGCACAATCACCAGGCTCAATAACCAAACTGTCTGGGCTTGAATCCTAATTCCAACACTTATAAGCTGTATAACCTTGAACAAATTACTTAACCTCTTTGTACCTCAGTTTTCTTATTAATAAAATGGAAGTAATAACAGTACCTACCTTACAGGATGGTTGTGAGGATTAAATGAGCTAATATATGGACAGTGTCTAGAACAATGTTTGGCACATATTAACTGCTCGTGATAGCTGAGTTACATCAACAATGGTTCCACTCATTAAAGGGTTAGTACCCAAAATATATAAAGAACTTATGAAACTCAACATCCAGAAAACAAATAACCCAATTAAAAAATGGGTGGAAGACATGAACAGAGATTTCTTCAAAGAAGACATCCAGGTGGCCAACAGACACATGAAAAGATGCACAATATCACCCATCATCAAGGAAATGCACATCAAAACTACAATGAGATATCACCTCACACCTGTCAGAATGGCCAAAATCAACCAAACAAGAAACAATGAGTGTTGGCAAGGATGTGAAGAAAACGAAGCCCTTGTGCGCTATTGGTGGGGATGCAGACCGGAGCAGCCACTGTGGAAAACAGTATGGAGCTTCCTCAAAAAAAAAAAAAAAATAGAGCTACCTTATGATCCAGCAATTGCACTATTGGGTATTTACCCCCAAAATACAAAAACACTAATTCAAAGGGATTCATGCACCCCTATGTTTATAGCAGCATTATTTATAATACCCAAATTATGGAAGCAGTCCAAAAATCCACTGATAGATAAAGAAGATGGAATATATATATATATATACACACACACACACACAATGGACTATTACTCAGCCATAAGAAAGAATGAAATCTCGCCATTTGCAAGGACATGGATAGAGCTAAAGGGTATAATGCTAAGAGAAATAAGTCAGTCAGAGAAAGACAAATACCATATGACTCCACTCATGTATGGAATTTAAGAAACAAAACAAATGAGCAAAGGGAAAAAGAGAGAGAGAGAAACCTAGAAACAGACTCTTAACTACAGAGAACAATCTGATGGTTACCGGAAGGGAGGAGGGTAGGGGGTGGGTTAAATAGGTGATAGGGATTAAGGACTGCACTTGTTGTCATGAGCACCAGGTGTTGTATGGAATTGTTGAATCACTATATTGTACATCTGAAACTAATATAACACTGTGTGATAAACTGGAATTAAAATAAAAACTTCAAAACAAACAAACAAGCAAAACAACAATGGCTCCACTCAGGAGTCATCCCTTCAGGAAGCCATTTCTGAATTCCCAATTGAGTAACATGCTACTCCTCTGTCATTCTAGAGCATTTTTCTTAATACTTCTAATTTTATAATAATATATTCATATGCCAATCTTCCTCGATAGGCTGGGAACTAATATGGTGATCAGAGATTGTGCCTTATTTATCATTATATTCTCAGTGCCCATTATATGCTTTCTTCCGGTGCATGCTCACAAAATATCTGTGAACTGAACGATAGCTCTTCAGAACCACTCTAATGGCATATATTTGAGTTATTATTGTATGTGTACTTAAGTATTTCTCCAACTGGATCATATATTTCTTGGGAGCAAATACTCATACTGTTTTCTTTAAAGACCAAGCTCTGAGCCCAAAGTATATTAGGTATTCAATAATGGAGTATCACAAGGAAGAGATTGAGAGGAAGGAAGGGAAAGACTAAAGAAAGAGACGGGAGGAAGAGCAGCTTCCACATAAGTACAAATCACATGCAAGTCCTTGAGATCCTGTCTTGAACATAGCATAATGCCCCTGGTTACTGAGTCCGATCTAACCAAATCAATGGCCAATTCCATGAGCCATGTAGGACACAAAACCCAGAAATACCAATCTAGTAAACTGAACATCCACTCAAGTCTGTGTCATTTTAGTCAACTCCACTGTTCTCAAGGCACCACATGCTCCCACAGATCCCTCCTTCCTGTGCCAGTACTTTCCCAAGGGCACCCCCCAGCCTAAGGGTCTATGAATGGCTCATATGCAATCTTGGTTGAAAGGCCTTTTGTATACAGTGATGCAGAGAATTTATTACACTCTGGGTCTCAGGCTTATTTCTGGCCTGAATCAAAACAGGTGTCAATCCAGGTATCTGTGTTTCTTCTATTGAAAATATCAAGTCTATATTCAAAATGGTTTCATAGTTGTGACAGCCAAATTGATCAAAAATTCTTTTATCTTAAGTGAATACAGTTTTTTACTCTTTGACTATCCTGGTAGCCAAAGTTAGTACATATATTGGCAGCTCGTGGTTATTCCTTTAACCCTTTTGTTTATTTACTTATTTAACAAGTCATTCAACAAACATGTACTTCGGTCTGTGAGAGGCACTAGGGATAAAGTCAAACGGGAGAGGAAAACCCCACCCTCAGGTTCTTAGGACAAGTGTGGCAGATTGACAAATAAATCATGTTTAGAATGTGCTTTTGTGAGCATTTTGATAGAGTTACGTTATATGTGTTCTTGGAACACATAGGAAATGTGCATAAAATATTCAGAGCTGTGAAGGGGAGGTCATGGCAAGTTTCATGTAGGAGATGAGGCTGGGCTGAATTTGGAGGAAACATTCATTCATTCATTCATTCATTCATTCATTCATTTAGTATTTACTGGCATGAGTAAAAAAGCATACAATCCATCTAGGCATGGAGTTCATTTGCCAGCAGTGGACAAGACAAGGTTTCTAAACATAAGGAACTAATTATTAAACTATCAAAAGGAGAACATAGACAAATGAAGTGGGATGATGTGATAAAGAGTGACAGGAAGCATGGAAGACCTGATCACTAATGGTCAGTGCGTGAGCTAATTCAATCCCAAGCCAAACACTGAGCACATATATGCACAAGGCACTATCACCTGAGAGCCTGGACAGGGGTGGTAGAGATGAAGGGTGAATGGAAGAATACCAATACTTCAAACAAGAATAGGAAAGTAGGGAGAAGAGACACTGATTTGAAGGAGAAAGTGTTGACTCCTGGAAGGAAACAGGGCTCCACACGTAAGACCATTGGCCAGTGTCAAATGAATGCACAGATAGATGGGCGGGTGGATGCGTGGATGGCTAGATGGATGATATGGTGATAAGTGGCATGGGGAAGTCAAGGTACTCTGCACTCCCATCCGATCTTGGCCCAGTGGAAAGCAACACACACACAATTTGTATTTATTTCTTGACATTTTTATCTCTCACCGAACTAGCCGTTCCTTAAAGGAAATAATTATGTTGTTCCCCTGGAGCCTGGCACCATGCCTGACCCCAGGCTGTATGAATGTATAGTCGTTGATTGCATACTCTGGCTTCCATTCCTCTCTATCAGCCACCATTTGGCTGCCTTTTTATACTTGCCGACCATGACTGTCCACTGGCCATGCTGGTGAAGCACTCACTTTTCACCCACGATCCACCACTTACTCTTTTCTCCTTCTCTGGCAAGTCTTACTGCCTACTCGCCGATTTAGTCTCCCAGGCATAGGGGCCTGGCTGTCAAAACCAGGCACCTGGATGCACCACGCAGCCTACATTCAGGGTGGAAGGAACCCATTTAGAAACTGCCAATACCTTCAGTCTGAAGTGCACAAATTATTAGATCGGAATGAACATCAGGCTTTATTGGAGCTTGTAGAAGCCCCTCATAATTGGGCCAAATCGTGGTTTATTCAGCTAGCTTTTATCATAGTGACTCCTGTTAGTGCTGCTATGGTTAAGGGTCTGTCAGTTCTTCCATTATAATACCCTGTTTTAGAGGCTTATAACTGCCACGGAAATTCACTGCTGCCTGAAACCTTGACACATTGGAGTGCTTGTGGCCTTTGGGTATATTTTGAAAATAAGAATAAAATAAAAATGACGGGGTTATTTCATTGAGATATGTGGCCTCAGCTTGCTGGCCTATGAGGGTTCTGTAACAAGCCGACCTTAGCTGGGCGGTGGACAGTGAGCTGACATAATAGACAGTAACATTTTAACATTTTCCTCATTGTCATTACGCTCCGTGTTGTCAGTAATCTCCTTGTTAAAGAGCATTCGTTGACATGATGGACAATAATGGCCCCATTGCAGTCATCCCTGCCCATCACAGAGTAACCCACATTTCAGAAGTTCCTATACATTATACGTAAATGGACTGGATAAAAAGTTGTGGAAATGCTTTTGACAGAGCAAAGATCCAATCCGACGCTCCCCTCCCCAATCAGTTCTGTAGTTGACTCTAAAATGTGTAGGTGTCATATTGTTATTGTTTGGGGTGGGGTGGGGGGCTTGAGTTTATAGGGGCAGTAATGAAGGAATGATTTTCTCTGAAGTTCTTTGCTTGCAATTATGACACACCGCCAGTGGCCGATGTGGGGTACTTTGGTTAGTGCCTTGAGTTCCAGACTATAGGTTTTTCCCACAGGAGAGGGTAAGAGCAAAAATAATTAGCCTACCTTCCAACCCGTAGCTTCAACCTTAACCTGAAATCGACATTGATACACAATTAGAGTCAGATGTGAAGAAACGGGCCCCTAAGCAAAACTGGACACCTAAGGAACATGACAATTGTCAACTGCCACTAGACTTAACTTGGAGTCTTTCTGGGGTCTTCAGCGTGTCACCTACTAAGACATTGCTCTGAGTAGAGTAGTTAGAACATGGGTTCTGACATCACATGCTAGGTCTTACAAATTTTCAATCAAGCATCCACACTCTCTGTGATTCTGGGCAAGCTGCTGAGCTACTGAAGGTCTCCGGTCCCCTTTTCTGATTTGTAAAGTTGGAATAATAATGATACCTCCCTCACAGAATTGTTACAAGGATTAATTAGGAAAATATAGGTCAAGGGCTTCCAGCATCAGTCCCAATCTCTTTGGTATTGTTCCTCATCAGTAAAAATATTCGAGCCTGCCTATCCTAATATAAGCATAAAATATTTCTACATTTGTAAATTAAATTGCATGCCACTAACCTATTATACACATTATAGAGCATACACAAAAAAATGGAAATTTTAAATGATTGAAATAAATAATATTTAAAAATACTTTCATTCTGTTTCATTAGTAATACAGAACATGCTTTTGCACTCAGAAAATTATTACTAAAATAACTTTTTATATTATTATATTGAACTAATATTTTTATGAGAGCAATGTAATGAAAATGTTTCATTTTTCTAAAAATCTTGCTTTCACACAGTGTTGTCATTAATTTGCAGGTCTGTTTCTACTTTGTTTTAGTGACCATCATAGTTTTATATATATTTCACTAAGATATATCCGAATGAAAGACATACATTTCTGGCTACCACTTATTAAAATTTGCAAACTACACATCAATTATGGAAAAGCTTGTTGAAATTCAGTTAGGAAATGTCTCTCTTCTCTGGTTTCAGTCAGTTATTTTTTAAAATAATCAGAAATCATTGTGTTTTACTGAACAGGTTCAAAATACTGTGAATCTCTTCATGTGAAAGATATATAAATGGATGAGAATATTTTGTTTCTGGGCTTGTTTCTAGACTGAAAAACTTTGGTAGGTAACAGATAATATTTTTAGCAAAAAAAAAAATTATAATGATGAAAACACTTCTAACATCCTTTTTAAAAACACTCTTTCCATACCAGAGATTTCTTTTGCAAAACACCTATTTTCTCTCTCATTGTTTGGTCACATTTATCTGCAAGGTGCAGACAAAGTGTGCTGATTTGAAAACAAAAAAAATTTTTTAAAAATCTAGATAGCCTCTTATTGACAGACAACTATATTTTATCACAGAAAAAAAAACAACTAGCAAATATGAGACATATATCTTTGTTTAAAAATGTGTAATTCATTGTTAAGCTTAGTAACTCTTATGGCACATTTCCAGGAGATAATGTGAGAACCTCTGTGTGATCCCAAACGTTTCAGTCACATCTATGTCGTGACAAAGTATAAAACATCTAGTCTTGGGACTCCTGGGTGGTTCAGTCAGTTAAGCGTCTGCCTTCAGCTCAGGTCATGATCCCAGGGTCCTGGGATCAAGCCCCACATCCTCCCTGCTCAGCGGGGAGCCTGCTTCTTCCTCTGCCTGCCACTCCCCCTGCTTGTGCTCTCTCTCTCTGACAAATAAATAAATAAAACCTTTAAAAAAAAAAGTCTACTCTTTAAAAAATGCAGCCTGTAAATCCACTTGGTTCATGGAAATTATGTCACAATAAGCTAGAAAATGATGGGGCCACTGACAGGAACCTCTGCATGTTGTGGAACCCCACCCCTCTTCAGGACCCCTTAACCTAACACATGGATTGAGAGAGGGTGCTGGTGTAAACCCATATATTAAATACCAGTCATGCTAGGTTTTCTCTTTGTCATGATAAAAATAGTAGTTCAATGTTTTCTGCCCATATCTCAATTGGGTAGTCTTGCTGATTCCGGGGATATGGACAGCCCCCAAAGTGGGGGCGCTGAGACACAGTGAAGAGTCAACAATTGTCAGTGAGCTCTAATACCTTTCTAATACCCAATCTCTATCCTAAAGAAGTGTTCTCAATCTTTCAGAGGTAGTTTCATACTCTTCAAGGATCTGGTGGAAGGCATGCACTCTCCCTTCAAGCGAAGCTCATGACTGTGACTCTGCACACATCTTTCAGAAGGGTTACAGCTGAGCCAGAGAGGGTCTTTGGACCTAATGACTTGGTAAAACATGTGAAGGATCCCACCACTTGGGGGTTTTAGTGTTGCTGGATATTAAACCCCTTGTAGGCTTGCTTGGCAGAAGCCTCCCACCCCCCCTATTATATATTTATCTAGAGAGACCCACGAGTCTAAATGAAGGGATTCCCACCGTCTCTTCCCGTTCCTGTCTGTCTCTGCACAGAAACCGATGGGCAGACACCACCGTCACTTGGTATTCACTGGAGAGAAGCAGTAACGAGGTAATTTTTATTTTGAAATGAAGGATAGTTTCTCTGCTGTTTGAGGAAGTGTCTCCAGGTTTTCCTAGCCTAACAGAGATCACGTGACCAGGTTTTGCTTAATTAACTTAAATGTGAAGTTTAAGTTCACTTTTTAACTCAAGGAGCACAAGTCTGGTTCACAAGTGGCTTTCTGAAAATCTGCCTGCTGGGAGATTAAAGTCCTGTTGAGTAAGAAATTTCATCCAGTTTATATATATATAAATTACACACATATATGAAATATGTTTATATCATATATAATACATAATATAATATGTGTGTATATGATATATATGATATGATATATCAATGTGTATATATGATATGTACAAAGTTTGGGGTTAAAACTTTTTTATACAATATTGTGATAAAACATAGCAAGAATTTTAAGTAGAAAAGTTACAGAGGCTATCAAAAAAATGACGTCTGAAAAATCTTCCTAAATCTTGAAACTCTTTTTTTTTTTCTCATTTGTCTTATTGTCTCTTTAGAATAATTTCTTGCTCAGGGCACCTGGGTGGCTCAGTCAGTTAGTGTCCGACTCTTGACTCAGGTCATGATCTCTGGGTCATGGGGATCAAGCCCTATATCAGGCTACACGCCCAGCAAGGCATCTGCTTATCTCTCTCCCTCTGCTCCTCCCCTGGCTCGTGTGCTTTCTCTCTCTCAAATAAATAAATAAACCCCCCCCCCAAAAAAGAATTATTTCTTGCTCAATGGCACTTAGTTTAAAATAGGGATGGGTATCATAATTAGGCTTTACTGTTTCCTGGGGCCTGTGTGTGTGCGTGTGTGTGTGTGTGTACATGTGTATGCACTGGTTGCTGAAAAAGATGTTAGTTTTTCTATGTCTACAAAATTGTAAAATGCCTCTTGTTTTCCTGTCTTGCTTCTCTATGATATCCTCTGACTTCTCTACTTCTTTTTTTTTTTAAAGATTTTATTTATTTATTTGAGAGAGAGAGAATGAGAGACAGAGAGCATGAGGAGGAAGGTCAGAGGGAGAAGCAGACTCCCCGCTGAGCAGGGAGCCCGATGCAGGACTCAATCCCGGGACTCCAGGATCATGACCTGAGCCGAAGGCAGTCGCTTAACCAACTGAGCCACCCAGGCACCCTGACTTCTCTACTTCTTATAGAGAATGCCAGATATAGGTCATCAAAAGTCTCCCTGAAAAAGAAGAGAAATTAATGATCATTTTCCAATGCATCTCCGCACCAAATCCCAATGCTACATTGTGCATTTTTTAATGGAAGGGCATGCGAGTCGTCTTATATCAATACGTGTGTAAGAGGGTTCATTGGTTTTTAAATACTGTTGCTTTCCTCTTTACCTTTCCGAACGCAGGATTTTTCTCAATCAGACAACCATCTTGGGGGTGGGGGGGGAGAGTAGATTATAACATTTACTGGAGGAATGTAAAGGTAAAAAATCTAGGCAGTAGTCAGCTTTTGAAATTCAAAGTAAGTCAGACTAAAGCCTCACAAATCAGGCTGTTGTCTTGAGAGCAGATTTTCTAAATTCCCTTATCTTTTGCTGTCAGGTGGGCCTACTCCGTGGCTCCACAGTAGTAAGAAAACGTAACATAGGAAAAGTAAAGCACAAGCCCAGTTTTTCCAGCTCAGGGCATTGTAGAAAGGGGGGGATGGCAGGGGGAGAGGAGGGAGAGAGGACTCAACCTCATCAACACAGATATATTCCCCATGAGCATAGGAGTTGTAGTGTGAGCTAATCTTTGCAACACCCTAGGAGTGGAATGAGATGTCACTGCCGCCAACTGAGGAAGTGTGGACGCTGAGCTAAGCGTGCCAATGCCTCCTTGAGCTAGAAGCATTCAGAAAATGCTTCCGCAGCTCTAGTAATCACTGATTTTGGAGATAAAGAACTGACTTGGCAGTAGAAAAACGGAGATGCCCATTCTTATATAGTTGACTCAGACGTTATGTCAATTTAGGTTCAATTTATAAATCCTGACTCACTGAGGTATCTTCTGGTTGATACCCGAAGGCTCGAGTTTAAATTCTACTTACATTATTGAGTCATCGTGGAAGCTGGAGGACGGTGTTTGTAAAATGAGCCCATGCCACCTACTTCTTCCCCCTCGCATGGATGTTTTCGCAGCGCTTGAAGTCATGTCTGAGAGAGTGTCACCAACTGCCATGTGGGAGAGTGAGGTTAAGCCCCACTGTTGAGGGCAAGAAGCTAAAGAGAGCCAAGAACAGGAGTGACTGGACAGCCGTAGAGTCCGGTCCCCATGCCTCTGTCACCGTCACCATTAAGATTCCGAAGCCCTTAACATTTTAGCATTAATTATTCACGAGAATTAGACATAGCCATGGAGTCGTTTTCATGAGCTTTAATGGCAAATAGCCAAAACATCAAGCCTCTCCCCTTGCATGTTACAGGGGGATTCTCTCCAGATCCTTTCTGTCCTTATCTGTAATAAAAATACTGTTAACCCTTACTGCCCCTAGCCGGGCTGGTCAGTGGCCTGTGACTACCATAAACGCTTCCTGAAGAGACGAAGTGCGGTAGAGTAGAGATCATAAGGAACTGGAGAGAAATGTGAAAGGACTAATCAGGCTTGCAGAGAGAACCGACTCCCCGGTCAGAGGAGGAACTGCTTCCATCGGTTCTGGGTTTCGAAGGAACATGATGAAATTAAAGACTGTGTGCAAAGCCCCAGAAACAGAGCAAAGGTGATGTTGAATTAGGGTTTTCTTCCTAAACTCTCGGAAGTCAGAATTCCCTTTATAAAGACATCTATTGTCTAATATTTCCACGTGTAACTCGGTACAGAATTTTCAGGAAACACGTGTACTAATGTAGCCTAGAAATGCTTGCTAAATGAATAAAAAAAAATAGAGGAGCCTTTCGTGGGAAGCTATAGAATTCCATCAGTAATTAACATATGTTCCACTCTTACGGCCCCACCATCCGTCCACCGTATTCCAGGCTATCAATGATCATTGAAAGCACATGGACAGGAAGTGCCTACTCTATTCTTTCTTTGTCTCGGTCCCTCCCTGGTAAAAAGGTGGAAGGTGGCAAAGTGCATTAACTTCTGCGGGCCGGTCAGGACTCTTTATAGAAGTACATTTCCTACAAAGCCCTAGTTGGTCCCCAAAAGTTTAAATGAATCTGAATCCTTCTCCGAACACTCAGATTGCTTTCTGAAAATGATCTCGGCACCAGGGAGAACTAGAGAGCCCATTTGATTGACTTTGGCCCGACTGAGGAATCGGGAGAGCGTAGCGGAAACAGCTACGGGGAAGCCGAAGGTCTGGAAGCTCTCTTTTCTCTCTCGGTTTGACTGTAGCCCTGGCAGAGAGTAGGTCACCAGAAGTTGCTGCTCCAACTCTGTGGATAGAAATGAGGGAGATGACAATTTTAAAATAACTCTTGCGTTCCCAGGGCCAGCATAGCACGTGCAAACAGAAGTTTGGGGACTGGGCGGAGTGCTGAAGAGATAGACACTCTTCCAGTTGCCAGATGTCTGGCTATATAACTTTTTGGCACTTTCCGCAACATGGAAGCAGGTCTATGGATGGGATCTATAAACATTACAGTTACCATCTGACAACTGTTCGGTGGCCTCCATCCAGTTTCTAGTGGACAGGTGTTTGAATTACAAAAAAAAAAAAAAAAAACCCCACCCTCACAATTGGAGCTACTAATTGATATGCTCGTAGGAGGGCCCAAAACCAAGGCCAAAAACTGAACGCGCATGAAGGCAGAAATGCTCCCCTTTCCCGGTGGTCCCTCTCGTCTCAATTGGAGGCATTTGGGGAGAGTTCTGCCTGCTGCTGTGGCGGCCCATGATTAGATGATTTGCAGGCGAGGCATTGCCTGAGCCCTTGATTAACTTTTTAAAAAAAATATTAAAGGTTGCAGGGCTCCTTTCGGCATCAAGTTCAGCCTTCACAGTTGCTGTGGTGCCTGGATGTATTTGCAGACTTGACACCCATACGCAATTTAGGTTTTGTTTGCGTTTCTGAATAGAGACTTCCTGAATCGCTGTTGATGGTTCTCTAAGAACGTGGGCAGAGAAGGCAGAGAAGACCCACCGGATTCCGGGCGTCCCCGAGGACGTCTCTGCCGCCTCACCCCCCGGACACAGGACTCAGGGCCTCGTGGGCCACAGGTAGTCTCGGCGGGAAAGCACGAAGGCGCCATACATGTCCTGGGGAATGAGCGCATTCTGAATTTCTGAAACTCTGTGTTTGCCCTTAGAAGAGGTTCTGAGTTAAAATGGGGAATTATTTATTTCATCCTATAACCTGTGCTGCATTTACTGATACCTTTGAAGAACAAAGAACCCTCCCCATTCTTTGCAGTATGGACCCTAAAAGAACAGGTCCTATTTTTAGTTATTTAATACATTTCTTCCTTCACAAATTTCTAATTTCATGTGCCTCTGAATCACAGTCAATAATGTAGCTAATGCTGATAAAAGCATTAGCATAAAACACTTTTCACTTTGGTGGGGTTCCTGTGAGGTCCAACTATTTCGAAGGTGATGTCGATGGTGACAAATGAGAGAGAAAGCTTTCCTTGTTACCACCCCCCCCCCCTTTTTTTTCCATAAGAGAGAAGCTGTTTTCGTAGTGAAGTTTACATGAAGTGCTGTGATGAACCAGAGACCTTGCTTGGCTCTGGGAGTAGATACAATGTTAAGTGTAGGAGTCTACTAAAATGGAGTCCCTTGTCTGCAGCTCTCCATAAATGCAACAACTTGGCAGGCAGCACTTTTTTTTTTTTTCTTTTTGGGAAACTAGTAATTTGAATTACTGACAATAACAGTGTTTGCTCTAAAAAGAAATTGCATCAGAGAATTATGTCTCAGTAATCTGGTAACATTTCTGAGTGCCTGGGTGACTCTGGATGTATCATTTTGTACAGTATTAATGAACGGACCAGTCAGTTCTGCCAAACTACCAATCCTAATTTATTTTATACTTTACAAATGGATGGATAGTACAGTTGATTTCAACCAGTTACCACACTGGAAACTGTTGAAATTGTTGTGAACAGAGGCTGAGCCCGAGGGCAGGCCATGTATTGAAGCCCTTCCTGTTTATTTCATAGCTTTTTCAATGCTGACCACAGACTCCGGGGGCTGGAGAGGACAGTGGTGTGAGGTCCTGAGACCTCAGCACAGAAGGAATTATCATAAGGCAAAGGCAGACGCACACGCACGTATGTATACATACACTATATATATGATATATATTTTATATGTGTAAGTATATATACTCATATATATATATATACACATATCTTTATATTAGAGTGACAATCTTATCAGAAGAAATAAAAATCTTTATAGACCTCATTTTAAAAAATCCAAAATGAAATAGCTTTATCTTGACTCAGGGGGGAAAAACCTTTTGTAGTATCGGGGCACTTGGGTGACTCAGTCGGTTGAGCGTATGACTCTCGATTTCGGCTCAGGTCATGATCTCACAGGTGGTGGGACCGAGCCCCCTCCACGCTCAGTGGGGAGTCTGCTTGAGATTATCTCCCTCTGCCCCTCCCCCGACTTATGCTCTTGAACTCGATAGAGAGCACGAGTGAGAGAATGAGAGAGAGAGCACGAATGGGGGTGGGGGCAGAGGGAAAGGGAGAAGCAGACTCCCTGTTGAGCAAAGAGCCCGATGTGGGGCTCAATCCCAGGACTCTGGGCTCATGATCTGAGCCAAAGGCAGACGCTTAACCGACTGAGCCACCCAGGCACCCCAATAAATAAATCTTTAAAAGTATATTTTATTATAGAAAACATCAAAATACACAAGTGGGGAGAAGAATGAAATGAATCTTCATGTACTCAGTTCTCCCCAAATTTCCACATTTATGAACACATGCTCAGTCCTGCTTTATCTCTAAACCATCGCTACTCTTGCCCTCCCAGATTATTTTGAAGCAAATCTCAAATATCATCTCATCTCACCTAAATATATTGCAGTATATATCTCTGAAAAACAGACTCATTTTTAAAAACACACACAAAACTAAAAATTAACAATTAGCCATTAATATTATCAAATTTTTAGTCAATGCTCACATTTCCCCAACTGTGTTGTAAAAATTTTTTCTTAAATTTTGCTTCTTTGAATTGGGGTCCAAATAAGTCCCACCTGTTAACAATTGTTTGTCTCTTTTAAGTCTATAGGTCTTGTTGCATCTTTCCCTTTTTCTTCTTAATGGTTTTTGTTTTTGAAGAAATTGGGTTTTGCCTAAAGAGTTCCCACAGTCTAGGTTTTGCTAGTGTAAATTTAATGTGTGGTTCTTCTAAGTTGGTAGTTATACCTGAGGCTTGGTCAGATCCAAATTTGACATGTGTGGCAATGAGCGGTGTTGTATACCTCCATTAAGTGGGGCATAATATCTGGTTGTCTTTCTTGGTGATGTCCACAGCCACCAATGACATCCACCTAGTGCCTTTAGGATCTGATGCATTCATTTCAATAGGGGCTGCAAAATGGTGCTATTCTACTATGTCATTCCTTCTTCATGTAGTTGACAGAAGACTTCCATAAAGAGGAATTTCCTGTGATCAACTACCAGGTTAGGCTGATGCAGAACAGACAGGATTCATGCTTGGTTCTTTCCCTTTATTTCCCAGTTTTCAAAATAAGAGGCTCATTCCCTACAAAGGTAATCAATGAGCTTTTTCCTAACTATCATTTTGGAATCATGGATTTAAACATATTTGATATGATTCTATCAATTTTCTTATTACCCTTACTGCTGATCAAATTGTCCCATCTTTGGCCCATGATTACCTCTTCAAATTGGCTTCTTAGTGTTCTCAATACATGCCTGTCATCTTTCATAGCTGTCTTCTATAGTTCCAACATCATATTGTACATCTCCTGCCCAAACTTGGGATCAGCCATTTCTCCCTAAAGTCCTGGTTCCTTTTGTGATTGAAAGGTTTTTAGAGACTGTGATGTGAGGCACCAGGGGTGCTCTTCGCTCTGGGTTCATTTTTAGTTTCCGTTCTTTCAGTGGACAAAGCTAGGATATTAGGATATGTATTTTTTTCTATTACATTTTCTATTATGCAATATATATATGTAAATATACACATGTTTTATAATAGAAAATTCAAAATAACACAAGCAGAGAAAATAATATAATGAACCTCTCATGGACTTCTCCCCCATTTTCAATAGTTATCAACACACACACACACAATACATACACATATATGTACACACTCAAATCCATTTGGATACAGACATTTGTATATAAAATACATCAATACAAATTAATACTATAACTGTATGATTTTTGCTTCACGTGAAAATCACAATTGTCAGTTGCTTAATCCCATCAGTCTCAGATTAGCAAAACCAGCATTCCCACCAATATTTTTTCTCTCTGTTGGTGGGGGAGGCAGTTCTTCTGTTCTTAGGGTGTATCCTGGCAAAGATATACAATTAAATATACTTTAACATCACCTGGTTACTTCTATATATGTTTCTGCCACCAAATGGATGTACATTTATTTAGGTTCACTTGTTTCATTTTTCTTTCACTATTTAGGATTGTTTTTACTTTCAAATTTTACTTTGTTAAATAAAATATTTACATTCAATGAACCCTACTACCATCTCTGGGCTTTTTCCATGCCATTCACTCCCTCTCCATAGATAAATTATTTTATGATTTAGGTGTATGGTGTTTAAAGAGGATATATAGGTAGACAGACAGACATGCATTCCCATCTGCCTTTCTTAGAGAAAAGATGGTAAACTCTACCTACTTCTCTTTATCCTGTGTTTTTCACTTAACATTACATGATGGAGGTAACTCCATGGTTGGATTTGAATATACTTCTATTCCTTTTTATGCCTGCGTAAAACCATCATTGAGTAGATGTTCCATAGTTCATTCAAGTAGCTCCCTATAACTGCATTTGAGTTGCTTCCAGGTTTTGTTCTTACTAACAACACTGCAGTTACTAGCTTTGTGACTATATCTTCATGTTTTTGCCAACATATCTTTAAGATAGATTCCTGGAAGTAAGATTGCTAGGTCAAAGGGTAAAAGCATATGTAATCTTGCTAGATATTTCCAAATCCCGCCCCCCCCCCACAGGAGTTGTACCATTTTTCATTCCTTTTAGCAATATGTGAGCATGCTTGTTTCCCCAAAGTGTTGCCAACTGAGTTGGTTGTCTAATTGCTGGACTTTTGCCAATCCAAGAGGAGAGAAATAGCATCTCAGTGTAGTTTTATTGTGCATTTATTTTATCATTAGTAAAATTGAGTACATTGTCCCACATTTAAGAGCCAGCCACTTGTCTTTCTTTTTCGGTGTACTGTTTGTTCATATCTCTAGCCCATTTTATGGTGGCTGCTTTTTTGGCTCTGTTTTTAGAAGTTCTTTGTAGGTTAGAGATAATGATAGAAATAGTATTTTATCTGTAAATAAGTACAAAATATTTTTCTTAATGTCATTTGCCTTTCCCCCAATATGTTGTGTGCATATGTATTCATGTGCAAATATTTTATTTTATATAACCAAATACACCATTTGTTTCCTTATTGGTTCTAGATTATGAATCTCAGGAAGGCTTTCTTCACTCCCAGGTTACAAAGGATTTCATTTTTGGGGTTTTTTTTTTTTTTTTTTTTGTGCTCTGTGATTTGATTACTTGGCATTTAAATCTCTATTCATTTGGAATGTATCCTGGCATATGTTGTGAGGAATGGATCTAATTTCATCTTTATCCATATGGCTATCCAGTTATCCCATTATTGCTTCTTAAATAGTCCACCTTTCCCCATATGATTTGAAATGCTACCCTTATTATACTAAATTATATGTACTTACCATATTTATTTGCTATAAGTTTCACATGTGAGTGGATTTGTTTCCAGATTTTTCCATCCTATCCCATTGCCATTGCCAATACCAAAATGGTTCAATTACGGAGGTCTTCCTGAACATTTTAATATCTGATATGCCTAGCTCCCTCTTCACACTCTTTTTTTTTTCATGGTATTCCTGGTTATTCTTGCTTGTTCGTTCTTCCAAGTGGACTTCATCTATTCTCAGAAAAATGATGGTGTTCTTCTTGTTAAAAATGTAAATTTATTTATTAGGGAGAACTGATAATTTTATGATGTTGAGTCTTCTTATTCAAGTACACGGTATGTCTTTTCACTTGTTCACATTTTTTTGTCTCTTTTAGAAGTGTAATATAATTTTATGATACAGGTTTTGGATATTTCTTGCTAATTTTACACCTAGGTATTTTATGTTCATTTTTGCCATTGTCAATGGGTTATTCTCTTTCATTATGCTTTTTGTTTGTGTATATATCTAAGTATCTGTCTCTAGATAGGCTATTGGTTTTTTATGTTAAATTTCTGACCTGCTAAAGTCATAATTTTATAACCTAAGTCCTCGTATTGTTTGTGGTAGTGTTTCAGTGATTCTTTTCCATTTTTATTATGATATATAATCTTACTATTACCTGCAACTAAACATAATTTTACCTCTTTCTTTCTCAATTCTTATGCTCCTTATTGCTTTCTCTTGCCTAATTGCAGTGGATAATACCTCCAACACAAAAACTTTTACTATCTGGCTCTAAACACCTATTGTGGCTTATATAATTTATTGAACAAAAATATCGAAGAGTTAATTCGCAAGTGCATTTTAGTCTTAAATATCCTTTTCCATCATTTGTTTCATGAATGTATAAAGGTCGGTTCTTATTTGCCATCTTCCTCTCATGCCCATAACTAGTGTGTAAACTTCTTGAGGACTGAAATCTCTTCTTATTCAGCTTTTTTTATCTTCTCAAAAGAGTGCCCAATGAGGAGTTCGAATTTGGTGGATTAAATTGACTTGGATTTTCATCAAACTCTTCCGTCGAATACATTGTAGACTTATTTTTTTTTCCTGTGTCTGCAGTAAGTTCTCGTTTTTCCTTTTTCTCACTCACCATTTGTGATTGCTTTCCCTAGAGTAGAAGGACTCTCTCATGTTGACCCCACATGAAACTCATCCCCGGCTCAGCCACTGTCACCTCTTATTGATGAAGTGCTTATGCCGCTAATGCTTTGTTCAGTTCCCTGCTCCCACCCCTCCCTCCTCTCCTCACACTTATAATTATTTTACTCCCACCTGTGGACTCAGTAGCTTTCCAGCCGGCCTTAATCCTTTTTTTTAGAAAGATGTGGGTTATAAATTATAAACACAGAAACATGTAAATATAAGATGAATATCTTCTTCATTTTTAATTACGGAGAGATATGGTTTTATAATAAATGAATTTCTAGGTCAAGGGAAAGTATATATATATATATATTGTACTTGAACACTATAAAACTTACTAATACAACTTCAAGTATATGAATATTTAAACAAGTTACCCAATGCTTCTTGTTAGAGTACAGGTAACTGCTGTTGTGTCATTCACAGTCTTGTAATTGGGTGAATTTCTGGAATAAGCTCTGCGCTGGAGGAGAATTTAAGTTGCAATTTGAGGATAAGAAATGTTTTCTAGTAATGACTGTTACTTCAGAAAGTGGACGTGAGCCCAACAAGGGCACTCCTTACAGCAGCTGGGGCACCCCGGTGCAGAAGATACACATGTGTTCATTGCCTCTCCTCTGCCCAGAGAGACCCTCTGACTTCTTGGGCTTTCTCTCAGAAGCTGTGTGGGGCTGCTTTGTGATGCCAATAACTGTGGCCAGGGCAGAGGCCTTGCAGTCCGAGGACTTCCAGTTAGAATTCTGGCTTGATTTTGCGCACGGTAACGAGCCTACTCATCTCCTAGGCCACGACTGGCTCCCAGTGGGCAGTTAGTAAATGTGAGCTCCTACTCCCCACCCGGTTCCCCACCTCCCAGTCTGCCCTGGGTGTTGGTGAATTTCCCAACTCTTCTGTAAATTCAGTAGGATACATTGCTATTTATCCCCAACCAACTAACCAATCCCCTCTCCCCAAAGGCAGAAAAGCCAACTCCTTGAGAGGCCTCTGGCTCTGTCAATCAAGCGCTGCTCACCTGATATTGCGCATGCGTATCTACAAACCATGTTCTGGAGTCATTTGGTGCTGTGCCTTCTGAGAGACCGAGAGACCAAGAGCTGGGGAGGCCTTGAGTTCAGCGAATGTAACACTCTTACTTTTCACACGCGGCCCAGAGAGGCCACATGGATTGCCCAAGGTCACAGAGTTAATTATGGCAGAACAGGGGCTGCTTTCAAGGTGTCTGCCTTCCCGGTGCAGGGCTGTTCCCCTCCACACCCCTGTCGTTTTACCTCTGATTGAGCAGTTCTCCGTCTGGGTGAGAGAAGCCTGGAAGCAAATGTCTAAATGTGGTATATTATCTGAAATTAAATTTGCACAATCGCAGCCCATTCAATTCAAAAAGCTCTGAACTTCAATTTACTTGAGTCATACTTTTGTAGACAGAATTTTGGCCACAATGAGTTCTCAGCTCTGAAGACAAGCTAGAGATGTAGACGTGGCTTAGGATTGCCTTTTCAAAAAGAAACCAGTGAGACAAGCACCAGTCTGATCACCAGCCAATGAAATCTGAGTGTATCGGTTCTTTCAATGGAAACTCTCAGGTTTTTGGTGCTGTCATTAGCCTGACAAGCGAGGCACCCCTGATAGGTGGTGCGAACATGTATTATACTTTGGGGCTCTGTCATTCTTGGGTGACAGAGTACAGAATATATTAGCTATTAACGAAATTTTTGAATTAGATATCAGGTCCTCCAAACCTTACCCTGGCCTTTTCAGGAGTGAAGACAGTTAGGTTCTGTATTTGAAAATACCTTGATTCTATTCTATGACATTTACAAAGAGGTCAGTAGATAATGCTTATTTTTTTTTAATCTTCATATGTTTTCCTTGTGTTCTTTCACTGATTTCAGTTTTGAAATATTTTTAAAATATTTTATTTATTTATTTATTTATTTGAGAGAGAGCATGAGTGGTGGGGAGAGGAGCAGAGGGAGAGGGAGAAGCAGGCTCCGCCCCCCCCCCCCCCCCCCCCCCCCCCCCCCCAGCAGGGAGCCGGATATGTGCCTCAATTCCAGGACCCTGGGATCATGACTTGAGCTGAAGGCAGACGTTCAACCGACTGAGCCACCTAAGTGCCCCAGTTTTGAAATATTTCTTTTCAAATCATCATGTTAGGATCTTTTGAGGGGGGTGGTTCTCCAAAGCACTCTCAGGTCATACCTAGTGTTTTAATTTATGGATGAATAATTTAAATTGTTTTGATAAAGCAACAAATGCCTTGTGAGGTCTTCAGTGGAGATGAAATAGGCGAAAAGATGTATTTCCAACAATTACCTTAAAAAGTAAGTTGAATCTGACAAACCTAATTTTTGAGGAATTCTTATTAAAATTTGTGGACTAGATTTCGTGGATTATACTTTGAAAAAGAAAATTAAGACTACTATTTTTATAACATTTTTAAATTTAAAAGAAAGGTAGTGGGGGGAAGAAACCTCAATAAACAAAAGTAGATTAAAAAAAAATTAGCTTCAATAGTGGGTCCAGAGAACAGTGTCTGTATATTTAGCCTTAAAGGAGCTCTCCATGGAGAACACAAGTGTTTGCACACATCGAATGCTGCACATAGCAAGCCCTAAGAAGATAACCCAGAGCCAGATTGAACTCCATTTTTTTAGAAAAGCAGGAATATAGACCAACTGCATAAAATGGAGCCGGATGCAGATTCAAGTTCATCTCTATAACTGGTAACTTCACATTGGCTTAACTGAAGGGTAATTCACTTTATAGTCACAGCCACTAACAACTGCATGCAACAATGGTTAGAGTAGGGCTTGCAAGTGTGTCAAATGCGGTGAGCCCACTTCCCGTTCCCCACTCCCTGTGTATTCTTGTGGCTGAGCCGTGACTCTTCCCAAGGAAGCAATACCTGGGTCGCAAAGAGGGCAGGAATCATAGTTGACACCATGTGCAGACACTTACTTTGTAGAGTTCCCAATTATCTCCTGCATGTAGTTCAAATATCTTATTTGTCTCTTGGACACTATTTGTGCTATCTGGAATTGATCCTTCCTTTGACCTAAACAGCATTCTTTCAATGGCATCTACAAGCTATTCACATGAAAATGTGGGGGAGTGAGGAAGGCTGGGAAATTTAAGAGAGCCAGAAACCATGGCTGAAGTCGGATCTCACCTGGAGAGACATAGGAAACCAGAACTTGTGTTCTTGGCACAAAGAAAAGGCGCCCTAAGGAGTGGGGAGAAATCACACAAAGAAAGATAACAGAGCTCCAAAGCCAGCATGGGGCCTGAAGAGTTGTTCTGCGCATTGTCTCAAAAGGTGATTGAGGCAAGCAGTTCTAAATGCCGCTGCAGAGCTGCGACATGGGTTCAGTCCAGCTTTTAGAACTTGCTCACCTCCTATTTTTGTCACTCTGGCCAGAATGTGTCAATTGGTGGCTCACGGTAGTGTTTCTGCGAGAGCGGTTCATGGAGCACCCGCATCGGTAACACTGGAGACAGTTAAAATGAGGATGTCTGGGTCCCCTCCAGCTCTCCGGTATCACAGTGTCTGGAGATGGGCCATAGAATTGGCATTTTAATCAGATTTCCCAAATATGCCTTTTTAAAAAAGATTTCATTTATTTATTTAACAGAGAGAGAGAGATAGCGAGAGCAGGAATATAAGCAGGGGGAGTGGGAGAGAGAGAAGCAGGCTTCCCGCCGAGCAGGGAGCCCGATGCGGGGCTCGATCCCAGGACCCTGGGATCATGACCTGAGCCGAAGGCAGACGCTTAACGACTGAGCCACCCAGGCACCCCTTAAATATGCATTTAGAGTGTGAGACCCATGGGAGCTGTTCATTTGACGTGCCATAGGATCTCTCCTCTTTATAATATCTACTAAGATTTACATAGTAGTTCTATCCTATAAAGGACATTTACATATTTCATCTCGTTTTATCCTCACAACAATCCTATAGGATATTATTTGCCCGATTTTACAAATAAGTCAATTATGGCTTAAAACTTTTAAGTGTTTTCCCCAACAACCCACATACAAGTAGTGGCCTTGGAACATGAAACGGGGTCTGTGAATTTCAAATTCGATGCCATTTCCATCAGAGGGTGCTCACTCCCTTGATCCGCTCATCCTGAGATTAGGTAAAGTGTCACCCCGTGAATGTGTGTGCCTTAGTCTAGGCCTTGGGGCTGGAGTTTACCATAATGGCAGGCCAAGGATGCAGGAGAAAATAAACAGCCTTGGGAGCAGGGGTCTTGAAAGTTCAAACCTATAAACCTTAAAGGGATGGGAAATATTACTCCTATGAGGCTTACAGTGGTTCTTTGTTCCATCGAAGCAAATTACGCAGTGATATCACGAATTGATGCAAATTCAGTCATCTGTCAACCTTTCAGGGGCCACTATTCAATAATATGAACTACCTTTTACTTTTTTTTTTTTTTAATCCTGTTTCTCTTTTGTTTCCGTTGTCCTCCTCTGGGCCATTTTGTGGCTTATTTATACTTCCATCCCTTTCGCGCCGAGAAAAGGGTGAGAAAGGAAATAAAACTAGATGAATATTGGTGCCTGTTCACAGCTTGGCGAAAAAGCAGTTGCAACTACCACTTTGTATCAGGTTTTGGAATTCTTTGTGTGTTCCAATTACCCATGTTGTCTACATCCCCTGTTATCCCAGATAAGTATTACATTCCAGGATCGACATAGCCTCTCGGCAAGTGTATCAGTACTTGTTCAGTGCAATTGGCTGCTTCAGTTCACGACTTTTTTAGACAAACCACAGCATGAATTATCTCAAACCAACTCTCAGTTATTCAAGGGTTAATGATCCAATGTGTGAGTTTTACAAGCACTTTGCTTCTTCCCTGTCTCCCTCCTATTCTCTAGCTTTAGGTCATTTGGTTGCTTATTAGCATCTCCACCAGAGAATATTTAAGTTAAATTAAACTCAAACTAATCTTTTTTACTATGGTAGTGGCTTTTGATGTAAGCTGTAATGAGAGAAGGAGGTCAAAAAATGTAATATTTTTTCTTTTTTTTTTTAAATTAAATTTCCAATCTTACCCCTTTCCTTCATTAACACAGAAAAACTGCAGTTAGCTTTGGCACTCCTACAGAATTATGGTATTCAAATGTTTCACTGAGCTGCTAAGGAAAGGGACAAAAATGCTTCAGTGCTTTGAAAAAGTGTACAGTACAAATTTCACTGATAGACCAAAGGGTTGAGAAAAACAACTCTAAATTGTCCAATAACCTGTCCAAGCAATTTAGCGTGGTGTGAAAGTCAGGAATTAGCACCTCAAATGGATGAATTCGAGTTTCATCTTTTCTCCCTTTTTCTGTTCACCCTCTGTCGGAGGTGCTAATGAACAGTGAAGTGGTCAAAAGGTAGGCAGTAGCAGGGAAGAGAGAAAAGCCTGGTGATTACCCTCCAAACAGATGAAAGATAGCCAAATGTACTTTTCTTTCTCTTTCTTCAGGCTCCCAAGAAACTTCTCTTCCTCTTGGTCTAGCTGGAAGGGCTCTGCCTGACTCAGTCTATCGCCAATATGCTGGGGTCCCCTAGAGCAAGGGCAACAACCTCTTGCTGTCCCCTATGTGTCTCTAAAGCCTAAAGGCAAGTGTCCAACCCCTTCTGAGCGACCTGAACGTTCTCAAGTATGTAGAACTGGGTGTAGCATCTTATTCAGCCAGGACCCTATATTACGTTGTAGGAACATATAAATTAGCATAGATTTAGCTGTCAGGCATAAGGAATGTGTTTTCTAGCGGGGGTACTTGGGTGGAAATCTCTCCATCTCTTTTTGAACACATTTTCTTCTTTCTATAAATTATTCTAGAGAGAGAGATACAGGAATCGAGCCGGCTCTGAAGAATCCAGAATGAGGCAGAGGTCCGTAATCTGGAAAAGTATTCACAACTTCTACCAAAGAAGTGTTGAGATACATGGCAGAAACCAGCTCTGGCTAATTTCCAAAGACGCATATTGTACAAGAAAGAGGGCCAGTTGCAATGGAATACTGTTTTGGGCTTCTTCCCAGTCTATAGCTCAATCAAATGGCATTGCAGGCCACTTTGGAATTTTTGTGCATTTAAAATTTCTTGATTGTGTCATATTCTACATCTATTCAAGAATTCCTACCTTATTTTAAATAAGAAACTCTATCATTACTTTCAAAAAGATAAAACTAGAAATATATTCGAAAAATAAAACTCTATCCCTGCATGACCTAGAGTTAATTTTAGTCTAGCTTGTTGTGCTCACACTTGTCTGGGGAAAAATATATTTCTGTAAGATAGTGAACGTTATTTTTTTTAAAGGTTTTATTTATTTATTTAAGAGAGAGTGAACGAGAGAGAGCATGAGTGTGGGGAGGGGGAGGGAGAGGGAGAAGCAGACTCCCCGCTGAGCAGGGAGCCAGATGTGGAGCTCGATCCCAGGACCCCAGGATTATGACCAGAGCTGAAGACAGATGCTTAACCAACTGAACCACCCAGGCGCCCAATGAACTTTATTTTTTTAAGACTTTAAGGATGAAGTTTTAGGGATGTGTGTGTAAAATTCTTTCTCCTTCCATCAATAATATATCTGTTTTTGCCTCATCTTATTAATCTATAAAATGGGGTAATAATGGCTGACCTATTTGAGAGTTCCTTGGCCAGTAGCATAAACATGATAATACAGAAGGTTTTGTGTCTCAGAGGTAACTTGAGAGTGAATAATAAAGCATTTAGCCCAGTATAAGAAAAATAATACTGTGTGGACTTCACACCACATGATTTTACTAAATCTAGACTTCATGTCTCCATGGCAAGTGGATCCCCAAAGCCCAGGCAGCAAAAATATTAGGGCTTTCTCTGAAAATAAAGTTAACAATATCTAACAAACATACGATTTAATCCATTGTCACTGTTTTGCAGAAGAATTTAGTTGTGGTGTGTTGGGGGGGGGGATCTGTTTTCTTTAAGATGTGCTATCCATCTTCCTCAGGCCCAGAAATTACATCCTAAATAATTAAAATAACAATGCATCTGCCCTGAGACTCCAGCTAACCTGTCTTAATAGTGGGAATCTGGACCGTCCATGGAAGGGACGGATGGCAGCCAAGGATAGAGTTACTCTTCCTTTCACATAGCAGACTGTTGGGTTTAGAATCATTTTCTTTATGGCTTTTCCTAATGATCCTGGAGGAAGAAAGTCCACCCCTATCCCAAAATATTCATCCGGATGCCATGTGAAATAAGATAAGGTGGCGATAAGACTGCCTGACCTCTGTGTTAACTCCTAGCAGTTAAAATTCTGTTCTTGTAACAGGAATTCTAATTTACTCTTCACATCACAGATGCAAACGCGTCAGATATTAAACGAGTGAGGATTACCCTGATGCCCTGCTTTGCAGGCTTCCTTTGAAGACTCCAGGGGATATAAGGCATTTAGCTGTTTCCTTTCTTTCCCTCTGGAGGCATCTGGCTAAGTCAGGTGGAGCACATTCCACATGCTCCCATTTATTACACGCTCTCTTCCTGCACTGGCTTCCCCCCCCCTTTCCACTACTCTGTCTTTCTTGGCCTTTGCCAAACATCTTTATTCAGAACAAAACACTATGTTTGTTTCTGGAATTTCCATCAGGATAAAGAAGAGAGAGAGCAGACTCATGTCAGGGACACTCCCTGAAAACCCGGAAGTCTCTGCACACACATGCACGCACACACACACGTGTGTAGCTGCCGCTGGCCGCTTCTCACCGTATACTCCTGCTTTATACACCCAATGCTGATAAAGGCCTTCCTTTGCTTGAGGAGTATAATTTATTTAGCTGTCCCCCAAATACAAATCACATTCACCTCTCTCCAGAAGACAGGCAACTTGCTTTTTAAGGATGTCATAAAGAGGAAAATGGAGCTTGGTTAAAAAGTAGCAAAATACTTGCTATTCTTAATAAGTTCAGATTGTCCACATAACTCTCAAGTGGACACACGAAGCAGAACCCCAGGCAAATGCATAAAAGGTCTCTCTAGGATGTTGTTTTCTTTTTGCCAGTCACCTAGCTGGATTCCCAGCCAACCTGTAATAATGGTGTAAGTAACGTAATTTCTCTGTGGATTGTGGGGAATAACCAGATCCAGTGAGGCAAGATCAGATAGCTGAGGGTCAAGGGCTTCCAGGATAGACCTGCCACGATACACATCTGTAGGCTCTCTCTTCACTTCTGCAATCTGTGTTCTACTTAGCATCCTTTTCCCATTTCCGCCACCTGTAGGCTTTCTGCCTGTGTCTGTCTCCGTAACCCATGGTGACCAGGAGGAGGAGGGAAGGGAGACGGCTCTCTGCAGAGCCTAGCGGCAGCCCTCTTCCTAGAAACAAAACAGCACGAGCTCGATGAGAACCTAGGTGGCTGTTGGGAAGTATGGTTTTTTTTCTCTTCTCTCTATACAGATTTTGCCTTCCTGTTAATGTGCTTCTAGAGGGCAAGGAGAACTCTAAGTCCCAGTACCCTGCCCTTGCCATGAGAAATCACATACATTGTTCTCCACTGATTTATTTATCTCTGATGATTTATTTGGATTATTTTTGCCTTTGTAATCATCTTTTTAGAAAATAAATGTCCAAGATTTAAAAATATCAAAAAAGGACAAAAGACTATATAATGAGAAGGACCCTGCTCCCAGTTCCCCTACCCAGAAACAACTATGATTACCAATTGTTTATCCTTCCAGAAATAGTCTTTGTGAATCTTTATGTCTAAGATGTCGTGTGTATGTCTAAATTTACCAGCGTTTTCTTAGGTCAGGCTACTGGGGTGGTTGGGGGAATGGGGGAGGGGAGTGGGGGAGGGGGGAGCCAAGGGTCCAGCCCCTTATTATGGTATCATGTAGCGGGTGGGACAGGCCCGTAGGCAGGGGCTGCAGGCATTACCACTGTGGGGGAAGCACTGCTTTTGCTGTTCTTGTTTAAAAAACAAAACAAGGGCGCCTGGGTGGCTCAGTTGGTTAAGCGACTGCCTTCGGCTCAGGTCATGATCCTGGAGTCCCGGGATCGAGTCCCGCATCAGGCTCCCTGCTCGGCAGGGAGCCTGCTTCTCCCTCTGACCCTCCCCCCTCTCATGTGCTCTCTGTCTCTCTCATTCTCTCTGTCTCAAATAAATAAATAAAATCTTTAAAAAAAAAAAAAACAAAACAAAACTCTGTGTGTGCATGTGTGTGTGTGGTGTGTGTTTACATATACATTTGTTTGAGTAACAGAAGTGAATGCCTGCATATACACTACCCACCTTACTTTTCTTTCCACAGAACAAAATAATTTGAAGTTCATTTGATATCAGTATGTTTAGAAATACCACATACGACGGACACATTGTCATTACGGTTTTTCAAATGACAAGAATGGGAAGGAAGAAGGAAGGAGGGAAGGAGGGAGGGGAGGAAGGAAGGAAGGAAGGAAAGAAGAAGGAAGGAAGGGAAAAAATAAGCACCCCAACTATTTATGGTTGCTATTTGTCAAAGCGTCTTTCTTCGTGAAGGAGCATCTATCATTTCTCTCTTGCGGACAGAGGGCAGTGACAGTGGGTTTGTCTTTGTTGTTGCTGTAAAACCTAAATTTATGGTTTCCAAACCCAGTTTCACCTGTTGCTTTCTGTATTAAGGACACGCGAGGTCCAGGGTATCCTCCAGCATCCTCTTGAAGGAGAGATGGAACCTCTTCTCCTCACTTCACTAAGCAAGAAGGCTACACGCTAGGATGAGTCGCTGGCTGTGGCTGCTTCTGCAACCCCACATTCGGGCCTCTCTCTGGGTGAAGGGGGCAGTACCCAGCTCAGGATGGAGGAGCAGGTGCATGTTGTTTCCCTCTCATCCTCTGTCATGAAAGTAAACTTTCTGTCCATCTTTCTCTCCATTCCAGCAGAGACTAATGGGAAACAAGAGCCCACCGTGAAAAAATGTAGCTTGTTCTGGTTGCCCTGCCCATGAGCATCATCACAAGGGGAAGAGAAGAGAGTGCAACACGCCTCTGTTCTGAAGATGCACCTGGAGCAGGGCAAAGGTGAGACCCAGGTCACCAGGGCCCAGCTCTCTATTTGGTATGCCAACCCTAGGGTGCGCATTCACACAGAAAGTGTGTGCAGATAGCGAGCGTTGGAGCTAAGACTTTCAGGCCCCCAGACATTCCACCAAGGACCCATTCTGTTATCTGGCACGTGGCCTAGGTGGCTCTCCATCCTGGGGCTATGACCACAGGAGCTCAGTTGCTCTGCTGTGGGCATTTTCTCCACTGCGTTGAGCTGTTCCCCACTGAACAGTGTGAAGCCGACCATCAGCCATCAAAAGATGACCAGCAAGTAGCCAGGGGCAGAGGCTAAGGACAGGGCTGGGGAGAGGAGGTGGGATCAGAACCTCATCTCCATCACCTGTGGCTCCAGATGCATTTAACCTCAGTGCCTCAGTCTGCTCATCTACAAAATTCAGGTTCATCTTATAAGGTTGCTAGGAGGATGAAATAAAGCAATGTGGAGAGCTGGCTAGTGCTTAAGAAGTCTATTATTAAGTAATCTCAGTCCTCTAAGGGAGGTAACTTTAAGTTATTGTGGTTTGACTAACGTAAATATTCTAAACATACTTGCTACCCTCAATCATTTCTGAGACTCTCCCAGTGCTTCCAGAACATTGCTGTGCGTTCCAGGTGTGACTCATGAACTTGGGCTTGGCTGGCAGTGCTGGTATGGGGTGTACTGTTCTAAGTCAGCACAGAGGCCCACAGAGGGATGGCACTGACTCTTTCTCCTACCACTAGTCTGGCACCTTGGACAAGGGGCTGTTCTTTCTCCCCTCCGTCTCCTCATCTGAAAACTGGGGATAGTGACGGAGCTGGGAGTGCTGAATGAGGTAATGTGCGTGAAAGCAATAATATTGGATAGCATACAGTAAGTAAGTGCTCAATGAAACCGTAGGTTTCATGCAGCCACTGACCCCCAGAATTTCAGAACCTGAAAGATTCTTGCAGCTTATTTAGTAAACCGCCCCATTCATTTTGTAGATGAACATCCACATCATGGAAACGTTGAGATTCAGCAAATGTTAGATGGGCAGTGAGCTGCAAATCGGGTCTGGGACCCTGGGGTTCTGTGGCCCAGGCCCAGGCTCTTCTACCCCCTGCGGTTTTCTCGCTCAGGGCTGAAAGTGTTTGTTCCATCCCAGGTAGGGACTCAGTCCTTCAAATTTGTTTGAAACCTTGGGCAACAAATAGATTGCTTGAAAAGTTGTGAGACTCAAGGCCAGGCACGAAATTCTGTTTGACATCCCAAGGTCTTGGCTGATTTTTTTTTTAAAAGATTTTATTTATTTATTTGAGAGAGAGAGAATGAGAGAGAGTACATGAGAGGGAGGAGGGTCAGAGGGAGAAGCAGACTCCCTGCCGAGCAGGGAGCCCGATGCGGGACTCGATCCCAGGACTCCAGGATCATGGCCTGAGCCGAAGGCAGTCGCTTAACCAACTGAGCCACCCAGGCGCCCTTGGCTGATTTTTTTTTTAAAACCCATTTTCTTTTCTACTGCGAGTTCCTATCAGCCTCTCTATCCCTTCTTTGCCTCAGAAAACCGAAACACCCTCCCTCCCCACTGCCCTTATTTTATTTAACTACGGTCTGTAGTGAAAAACCCTCTTCTCTCAAGTGAAATGAAGCAGGCTGACACCTTTAGGGCTCTTATTTTATCATTATTACCATTTAACATTTATAAGTGTGCACAGTATGCTAGACACTCTAACATACAGTGGTGAGCAACTTGCCGTCTAAATTAGACACAGATAGATCCACATAAAAGAGAAAAAGAGAAGCGGGGGGTGAGTGGGAAGTGGGTGAGGCAAGGGAAAAAGGCAGGGTCACTGCCACAACACTTCAAACTCTTGCTGAGCCAATGGCTGTGGAAGAATTAGGAAGACATATCCAATTTTTAGCAAAGTGATATAAAATTGCCGCTAAAGGGATTGTGTGAAATACCAGGGTTTGGGGGTTTTTTGTTTCTTGTTTTTTTTTTTTTTTCATTTCTGCCAGAGAATTTCAGGAAAGCACCTTTGTGCGAAGAGAATCGTTCTAAGTCTGCTCTCTGCCGCCTCAGCTTTCCCCCTCTCCCCCCCCCCCCCGCCCCCCCCCCCCCCCCCTTTGGTTTGAACTCAGAGAACAGCAGGGAGGCAAGGGAATGAAGTGTGGGGCAGCCAGCATGTCTAATTCCATGACAGACATGTGGTGAATCTAAAGGCCACCCCTGGAAGCATCTTTGATCTCTGGAGCCCACTATGCATTCTATTTCCCCTCCACGGGGTCAGTGCCCCAGTCTGCCCCAGCCTCCCGAAAATCCCCCGCCCCCCACAGGTAAGCAGCCCATTTTGTAAGGCCGGTGTCGCCCCTGAGTAGAATTTTGTTCTCGCAGTTCATCCTGGTTCTCCAAAATTGTAACTCTTCCTCCTGTGGATTATTTTTACGGAATGTATTTACTCCTTAGAACTTGAGGGTGGCGAGTGACACTCTCTACAGCTGCAGGGAAGTAGTTAAGCATTAAGTCGAGTAGATTCATCATAGTTGGAGCAGAATCGATAATTGAACAGTTTAATGAAAGAAGGCAAAAAATAAATTTTTAAAAATTTATGTTATACTGGAAGTTTGTACCTTTTAATCCCCTTCACATATTTTGCTTATCCCGCCACCCCAAAAAATAAATATTTTAAGTGACAACACTTCTGATAGCCTCTTGTTCATAAAAGTTGTCCACAGGCTGCCGAGAGGACCCTCCCAAATGAGGAGAGGAGCCTAGCCAGTGGCCCAGAGTTCTTGCATTCTTAGCTCTAGCGGGCTAGTTGGTTTTCTCTCTTTAACGAACAGCAAATAAAAATCAAGAGTCCCCTTCGATGGGAGCTAAGACACAAACCCAGCAAAAACGCATCCCCATCCTTCAAGGAACTCAAAGCAAACCTAAGACTTCTTCCGCTTGAAAAAATAAGTAGTAGTCTCTTGCCAGGGCTAACTGAGTGGTGAACATGACAAATGATGGGGGGGGGGGGCGGGGACAGAGGGAAGGGCATCCTGCTGGGGCGTGCACCTGGTGTGCACCTAGCTCCAGAGAGGTGAGGAAGGCACTGCAATTTAAGCAAGGGGGACAGCTCTCTTCTCACTTTATTTTTCCCCTGTTAGGTACATTATCCTCTCAATTCTTTCCTCTTTGTTGATTTAGGACCTACAATGGTTTGATACTGGAACATTCCTTGTGCATTTTTTTTTTTTTTCCCCAAACTAAGTTGAACCTTAAACGACAAGTCCCTGGAAACCAGGTACGGACTGACGCAGTGGTTCGGGTCCGCCAAGAAGGAGGCACGGAGATGGGATGAGATCCACCGCTGCACCTGCGGGAGGCTGCAGAGCTCCCCGAGCGGCACCCACGCTTTCCTGTGGCAGGAAAGGAGGAGGAAGGTTTGGGTAGACGGAGGTTCCAACAGAGAGGAGCTTTAGGACAGGTTTGGCCAGGTTCCTGTGGAGCCCTTGAGCCCGCGTTGCTCAGGAGAGGAGACGAACGTTTTGCCAGAATGCGCCTGCCTTGAGCTGCCTGGCCATCATTGCCGGGGTGCAGCCCGCTACGGGGGTGCAGACGTGGTGCTGGGTCCAGAAGGGGAACAGCTCGGGCCATCAGCCCATGACGCGCCGCTCAGCCGGAGCTCCGAGCGCCGCATTTTGGTCACTACTCCCTTACTTGACTTCATGCCAGGGAGGCAGTCAAGGCGGGTAGGGCAGAGGGGTCCTGACCTGCAAGCCAGGCACGGCTTCTAGCATAGTTTTATACTAACGGCTTCCATGTACGCATGTGCCAGCAACTGAATATTGTTACCAGCTTAGACATCCCATAAGTCTTACCAGGCCTCTACTGTTAACCTGTTTAACAGACAGAAAATTAAGTCCTAGAACAATCATGGTCACACAGCAACTGTTGGTAGAGCCAGAATTCAAACCTAACTCTCTGTTCCAAAGCCTCTACGTGCATTCCCTCTGAAATCACTTCTTGACTGGAGCAGTCTATAATGTATTTAATTACTGCTAAGTACGAAAGTCGTGTTATTTTCATGCAGCCTCTGACTAGAGTAGAAACCTCTCCTAAAAATCAGGTAAGACTTTGCGCTCACCCAAGAAATTTGCTTGGGAGCATGCTCTGCTCATGCTCACCAGGTCCCTCCATTTTCTGAGGAACCAAAATAAAATCTTTGTCTATTTATTGAAGCTCTGCCTTAAAGAACAGTTTCTCAAAGGCTCACATACTCTAACCATGACCTCCCAGATGCTTACTGTGCTAAGAAACAAAGCAGCAGAAAAAAATCCTGTAAAGCTCCCCAACGCTCGTATTAATAAATGACATCAGGTTTGCCCACACGTCTATGACATACATTAAAATCTCATTGTCACCCAAGAATTAAAAGTCCAAGTTGAAGCTGTTCAAATTTTACTAAAAAGATATTAAAACAGTAAGCCTGTAAAAACCAAGTTAGCCTCATTACAAAGAAGAAAGTACAACTAAATCTCAGTATTAGCATGTAGAAATCTGTCATAGCTGGTGGAGAATATGGTTCTGATACTGTGCAGTTTTTTCTTGAAAAGCCTAAAAGGACGCTGTCAAGTTTGACAGACCTAAAACCCAGCACCCACACACACCCTGGCATGCAAATATTACATTTTCTATTTTTAAAAAGGGCCTCTTGATAGGTTTTTCACTCTCAGTCTTTAGAAACGATCTCAAGTCAAAAATAAATAAAGAAAGCTTTTCAGCTTTAATTTCCTGCTAGTTTGTGAGAATCGGTTTGGCAAGAAGAATCATCACAACAAACCCAAGGAACTTGTTTGTTTTCTTTCCACAGCCAGCTAAGGACAGGGATTTTAATGCCGCTCTCACTCTCATTATAGAAGGCTCCTAGATTTTCACTATCATGGGAGCATTATCAAATAAAAAAAAATAATTTATACAACAGGTTTATTTGCAACTAGTTACCCCCTAGCCATATCTTGAGAAAAGCATCTCATTTCTTTATGTAGCAGTTGTAATGTGTGAGAAGACCCATTCCTAAAGGCCCCCAAAAGTGTCCTAGCATAAGCCTGTCCCATTCATACTCCAACACAGTAAGGCACAAAACACTAGCAATGGCTACCCGACACTAAATAGCTAACATCTTAGGCACTGATTTCCCTCATGAAGAGGGCAAAAGGAAAGCATCCATATCATATCAAAAAGCTTCCATAGGGCGCCTGGGTGCCTCAGTCAGTTAAGCAACTGCCTTTGGCTCAGGTCACAATCCTGGAGCGCCAGGATCGAGTCCCGCATCGGGCTCCCTGCTCAGCAGGGAGTCTGCTTCTCCCTCTGACCCTCCCCCCTCTCATGAGCTCTCTCTTTCTCTCTCTCAAATAAATAAATAAAATCTTAAAAAAAAACAAAACTTCCATATCATGTGGTTTAAATAAAAAGAACAAAGGCATTCATCCTCCCATTTTTCAATTCCGCCTCCCTGTGTATATGACCAATTAATCTCCTTAAAGCATTGCTCTGATCAGTCAGCCGTCCTGCACACATGGATCGACTGCTTACCTGGGATCTGCCCCAGGAAGGAGCATCGTGTTAGTGGGAGTCACTCAGTTGTTCAAGAGTGTCAGTGTTTATTCAATGGTTGTAGAAGAAAATTCAAACTCTGGCTCAGTATGCAAGTTTTCCTGTAATTTGGCCCCCGCCTACGTTTGAAGCCTTTTCTCTCATTCCTGACCTCCTAGGCCTGTGCTGTCTACTATGGTGGGCACAGTTTATGTGTGGCTATTAAGCAACTGAAATGTGGCTGCTCCAAGTTGACGTGTACTCTAAGTGCAATCTACGTGCCAGATTTTGAGGGCTTAGCACCAAAAATAAAAGGCTGTAAAACAGTTCAGTAATTTTAAATTGGCTACATATTGAAATGATGATGTTTTGGATACATTGGGCTACAGAAAATAGGTTATAAAATTAATTTCAATTGTTTCTTTCTAATACAGCTAGTAGAAAATTTAATTTTGACATGGCTTCGGCTGTGTTTTCTCTTGGTGCTGTTAGACTTTGCACTTGGCCCCCACACTGCCCACACCGTGCTTTCCACCTACTACAGTCATCTTTGCAGTCTTTTTCTCATTTAAATGTTATCTGTCCTTCAAGTCTCTGCTCTAATCTTAAGTCCTCTCAGTCAGTCGCAATAACACCCTCTTCAGAAAACCTCTTTGACTCTGTACATCTCTTATAGCATTTATCACCTTGTGATTTGTTTTACACTATTTGTGTGTCCATTGTAATACTCTTCAACTCCCCTCCCCCGCTGCTATATTGCAGCTCCTAGAGAGCAACTACCATGTCTGAATCATGCTATCCATGATTGATTTTTTCCACGGTATCCAGCACAATATCTTGCACAAGGAAGATAGTCAGTAAATATTTTTCAGGGGAATGATAAATGGATGGGTGGATGAATGCATTAATGCAAAAATGGATGGATGAATTAAGACAGTGTTGTATTGGCAAAAGAACAGATACACAGATCAGGGGCACCTGGGTGGCTCAGCCAGTTGGGTGACCAACTCCTAGTTGTGGCTCAGGTCATGATCTTGGGATTGTGAGATCAAGCCCCGCATTGGGTTCCATGCTCAGTGCAGAGTCTGCTTGTGATTCTCTCTCTCTCCCTCTCCTTCTTCCCCTCCCCCAGCTCGCATGCTCTCCGTTCTGTTTCTCTCTCTTTCTAAAATACATAAATAAATAAAATCTTTAAAAAAAAAGAATAAAAACACAGCTCAATGGAATAGGATAGGTAGCCCATAAATAAAACACACAAATACAGTCAACTGATTTTTGACAAAGGTATAAAGGCAATTCAGTGGAGAAAAAATAATCTTTCAACATATGATGCGGGAACAATTGAATGTTCATACATTAAAAAAATTTAACCTAGACACTGACCTTATAACTTCCACAAAAATGAACTCAAAATTGATGGTGGACATGAGTGTAAAATGAAAAACTATAAAACTTCTAGAAGAAAAGAGGATAAAATCTACATCATTTTCAGTTTCATGATTATTTTTCAGATACAACACCAAAAGCATAAATCATGAAAGAAAAACAATTGTAAGTGAAATTTTTTATTAAAAATAAAAAAAATTATGCTCTGTGAAAGACACTTTAAGAGAATGAAAAAACAAGTCATGGGCTGGAAGAAAATATTTGCAAACTACATCTGATAAAGGGTTTGTATCTAAAATATATAAAGAATCATTAAAACTACACAATATAAAAAGTAAAACCCCAATTAAAAAATGGGCATGAGCTCTGAATAGATACCATACCAAAGAAGATCCTCAGATGGCAAGTAAGCATATGAAAAGACTCTCTGCATCATTGGTCAGCAGGTGAATGCAAATAAAAACAATGATACTTTCTTTACTCCTATACAAAAACAACTAACAGTGGGCCATAGATCTAAATGTAAGATCTCAAAATATAAAATGCTTAGAAAAAAAAAAGGAGTATATCTCCATAACCGTGAATTAGGCAATAATTTCTTAGATATGACACCGGAAGCACAAGCCACAAAAGTAAAATACATAAATTTGCCTTCATCAAAATTAAACACTTTTGTTCCTTAAAGAATACCATCGAGAAAGTGAAGAGACACTCTAGTTTAGGAGAAAATGTTTGCAAATCATAAAAATGAGAAGCGACTTGTACATAAAACATATAAATAAATCTTAAAACTCAACAACAAGAAAGACAGATAATCCAGTTTTAAAATGGACAAAGATTTAAACAGACATTTCTCCAACACAAAATATATACAACTGGCCAAGCACACGGAAAGATAATAAAAATTACCCAGGGAGTGCCAATCGAATCATAATGAGATACCACTTCACACACACGAGCATGGCTATAATCTAAAACAAATCACAAATCAAATCACACATGCTGGTAACAAGGTGGAGAAATTGGAGCATTCACACATTTCTGGAAGGAACATAAAATGGTACAGCCACCTTAGAAAACTATTTGTAAGTTCCTCAAAAATGCAAGCATAGACCTGTGAGCAATTCCCCGCCTAGGCATATATCCAAAAGAACGGAAAACATATATTCAAATCAGTAATTCTGTATTAATGTTTATAGCCGCATTATGCAAAGTTGCAAGAAAGCAGAAAGAACCTCCAGAACCATCACATGATGGATAAGCAAAATGTGGTATATCCATACAATGGAATATTAGTCAGCCTTAAAAAGGAAGGAAATTCTGACACATGCTATAGTATGGAAGAACTTTGAAAACATTTTGTTAAGTGAAATAAGCCATCACAAAAGGGCAAATACTGTATGACCCACTCAATGAATTCATAGAGACAGAAAGGAGGATGGTGGTTGCCAGGTGTCGGAGGGAGAGACTGAATGAGGAATTATTGTTTAACAGTTTCAGTTTCAGTTTTGCAAGGTGAAAGTTCTAGAACTGGATGGTGGTGATGGTTGCAAAACAATGTGAATGTACTTGATGCCACTGAATTATAAACTCAAAAATGGTTAGGATGTTAAATTTTATGTTATGTATACTTTACCACAATTAAAAAGAACTTGAAGCTACACAGGATATGATCTATTTCTATGACGTTCTTATTTTCTTTTTTTAAAGATTTTATTTATTTATTTGAGAGAGAGAGAGCACATGAGAGGGGGGAGGGTCAGAGGGAGAAGCAGACCCCCTGCTGAGCAAGGAGCCCGATATGGGACTCGATCCCGGGACTCCAGGATCATGACCTGAGCTGAAGGCAGTCGCTTAACCAACTGAGCCACCCAGGCGCCCATCTATGACGTTCTTGGAAAGGCAAATCTATAGAGATGGTTAACAGATCAGTGGTTGCCAGGGGTCCCAGGGAGGTGATGTTGGGGGGTTATAGTTGTAAAGGTGAAGTCTGGTGGATTTTTTAGGCATTCAAACTCTTGTGTATGATACAGTAATAGTGGGTATATGATACTATGCATTTGTCAAAACACGCAGAATTTTAAAACATAAAGAGTGAACCTTAATGTATGCAAATTAAAAAAACCCATTTAGAAGGTTGGGGGATATGAGGATCCAACTGTATTACAAATGTATGGAACAACGTCTGAAAGGGGTGGGGGGAGCAGGTACTGACCCAAAGAGCTTTGGAGATAAGTGGAGTCTGTTAGACCAAAGGCAGAAGGAGTTGGACATAAGCACTGTACCCCAACCGATTAAATCATTTCACATAAGAATATGGATGAATAACTCTGACGCCATTATACATATATTCTGGAATCAAACAATTAAATAAATGGACAATCATTGGTAGGATTCAGGTTTTTCATTGTTGGAGTGGGAATATGCTGATAAGCAAGGGAGGAAGAAAGAATGATCCGGGTGGTAATGGATTAGTTGGAGATACCAGTAGGGACTTAGGTTTAGCTTCATATAAACGGCACATGGTTACAAAGAGAAACATTTAGAGATATACACATACGCATATACATACGCATATATGCTTCTTTGCTCTGTCAGCTGAGAGGGCCTACAATCAACCACGCTCCAGTAGCAACAAGCACAACGTGTCCAGATCTTCGTTTCTGCAGCCTTTCCAATTAGAGAAACCAGAGTTCCTTGAGAAAATGGCTGATTCTAGAAGTGAGATCAGGAAATGTGCAAGAGGAGACGAGAGAATCTTGTAGTGTCAAAAAGAAAGTGAAAAGAATGGAAGGGAAAAGAGAAAACCCACAATGATAGGGATATGTCAAACTAAAGGAGCCCCTGAGAGCCAAAGTTCGAACAATTTGAGCAATAAAATAAATATGCAACCCAAAATATAAAATAAATATCCATAAGTCCACACTGATGTAACTATATGACTGAATAAATAAACAAATGGATCAGCAGAGTTCCAAATAATTTATATAGATACTTGGCCTTCAAGAAGGTGGAAGGTAAGTACCCACTCCTTTAATATGGGCTGCATATCATGACTTCTTTCAAAGGAATGCAGTATGGAAAATAAGAAAAAAAGATAACTTTACACGGAGGAAACCTGACAAATACTACCGCAGCCAGGTAATCAAAGCTAACGTGAACACATTAACAAGGCGGACATGTTGATTATATGGACCTGTGATGTGATGTGGTAAGAGTGGCGTTTTACTTTTGTGGTCTTCCTCTCCAAATTCATATTCCCATATAATCATGAAAAAAAATCAGATAAGCTCAAATTGAGGGACATTCTATAAATGACCAGTAGTCCTCAAGACTGTCAAGGTCATCAAAAGCAAGGAAAGTGTGAGAAACTATCACAGTCAAGAAGAGCCCAGAGAGACATGATGACTAAATGTACTACGGTGTCCTGGATGGTATTCTGGAATAGAAAAGGGACATTTGGGAAAACGAAGAAAATCTAAATAAAATATGGGCTTTAGTTAATAATAATGTACTGATCTTGGTTCATTAATTGCAATAAAAATACCATTCAAATGTACACTTCTAATAATGAGGAATTGGGTATTGGATATATGGGAACTCTGTACTATCCTTGCAACTTTTCTTTAAATATAAAACAAATCTAAAATAAAAAGATTGCTAAAAAATGTTAATGGATTATGGATATCTTCTAAATCTTCCAGAGGCAAGCTAAAGTTGAATTTTCAGTGGCATATGGAAGTTACATCTGTCAGACCCATCACTGCTCTTCGTTTTGGAAAAGATTGTTCACTAACAACCACATTTCTCTTCCCAGTTATAAGTTGATCTATCCCTACTCCTATCCCTATCATCAGGGCGAATTAAAACTCAGTCATCACCACTTTCTGTTTTCCTTAGCTATATTTTTCTTCCTACTCTTTTCCCACATCCTGCAAACTTCTTTTGTTTTCCTTAACACCCTGATCCCTAAAATTCCCAGAACAAAACTTATACTTCCTCCATTTTGGTAAACAAATATGAACAATACCTAAATCACCTGGGAAAAATATTTAACTCCAAATCCACATACAGCACAATTCACTTGGCTTCCAGAACGAAAGGCTTCCCAGCATAACCCTGAAGCATCTGAAAAACATCAGTAAGATTATTTTTTCATGATGTGTCCCTTTACCACATTCTTAAGGAAAGGCTTGCATTGAATTTTACAAACTAAAGCTGAAACAAAAGCAAACGAAGCCATTAAATAATTGAGAAAACCAGTTAGGATTGTACCTCATGGAATATAAAAAATGTTCCATAAAGAAAGATGTAATTGGTTGAGTACTTGGGAATAAGTAGACCCAGAGACCACTGTTAAAACCAGATATGCCTCTAATTTTTACCTGCAGTCAGTTAAGCCATGGGTTAGCTCTGAAATGTCAAACAGCCAATGTGAAGGAATTTATTGCAAGAGATGTAACTGCCGATTGCGGCTGGTAAAACAAACTTTTACGGAGGACTCCTGGACTTTAATAATGATGGAATACAACCCAAGGCAGTATAAATTCATAATCTCGTAGGACAAATAGCCTTTAAAAATACAACCTCTTTTAATTTCACCATTGAAATGAGTGGAATTTTCTATAGAAGTCACACGACACATTCACTGTATAGCATGAAACCTTCCATTAGCATGATCCCGGGCCCACCTACCCATTTGCTCTAATTTTGCAGGGTTGGTAATAACATCATTGAGCACATAAATTCTTGTATGGCTTGTGCTTAAACTGAGGTAGGTTTTAGATAATAACCACCTATTAGAAATCTGTTACCGTAGTCTAGCAGTATGTACACTATGTCGCTCTGCTATTATACAAAAGGGACCTACCTATAATACTCAAATTGTCATTGTCACTAAACAAATTTCTTTAAATAAAGGCCCATAAAAATCCAATTAGATTGTGCATGGAGCACCATTAGGTTGAAATGCGGCAACAGTAAAAGTCAAGATTAACTTAACCTTTTAAAAAGATTATATTACACGCAAAGCCACACTGGCATGTGGAGGACTTTAAGTTAATTCTGGGCTCTGCAAAGATCAGGGAAATGGCAAATGTATGTATATCTTGAAAGCCCCTGGCGTGTCCTGGAGTCTGGTTACCATTTCCCCGTCCCTGGGGTTGATGACTCCAGCCACGAAGGCCCCGGGAGACAGCACAGCTCTGTATCCTACAATTTTGGTGGCCTGAGTAGTTGCATTAGCCTTCCCCCTCCCCCCAGTGCTTTTGAAGTGGGGACAGGAAACCAGCCACTACGTAAGCTCCAACCCTTCCAAGAGTTTTCTGTCCCTGAGTGTTTTAAACACTACCAGACCCAAAAGGGATCAGGTTTACGGTGGTATAATATCACCTTAGATTTGGGTGACATTGGAAAGAAAAAAGAAAAGACGGAAGAAACTATTTGGGCACTTTTCATTGTATCACAACATTATCCATCAGGAGAGAGGGTTTTGGTCAACGAATTCAATCCCCATACACTGTCTTCTGTTCTCTGTCTTGGATCAGACAATCCAAACGGTAGAAGACATACCACCTCAAGGAGCTTCTCTCTTATGATAGGATAGTTCTAATTGCTGGAAATATGTGTTGTACATTGAGCCAAATTCTGCTCCCAGTGACTTATATCTGTTGGTCCTATTGGGTCCTTGGGAACTATAGAAAATACATCTCCATGTTCAGCTGCCACACGGCCGTTTAAATATTTAAAGACAGTCACGATAACAATTAAAAACATGATCATTTCCTAATCATTTACTGGGTGACAGCAGTGTACCAGATATTTTATGTCCTTCACCCAATTTCCTCATGGGAAGAGCACTGGATATGTTGCAAGGAAAACTTGATAACACTTGCAGTGGGGAGGTGAGAAGGGGGTTTGGAGATCCCAAAGGTCACACTCAGGACAGAAATATGTGTCCTACGGTAGGTGGATTCTGCTACATGAGTGGATCTTTGTTCTGCTAAGAATTATAATGTTTGGTTTTTCAAATTAAGGATAGGAACTAGAAGAGGAGGACTTGTTCTCACAGAAGAGGGAAAAGGGATTTGAAGACCCCACTATCCTGGGGAGCTAGAAAGGGGCCAGTAAGTCTGATGGTGGAAGTATCCTCCCCCCCCCCCCCGACATACACATTCCCATCGCCCTCCTCCGCCCATTGCCGCCGTCCGTGGCAAAGACTGCAGGGAATAGGACTTGAGCTTTTTCCTCTGGGAAGTGTGCAACGTGAATCTCCTCATTGAAATGGATAACATCTTCAATGAAATCTACATAGCTCACCAAGGCTTCTGAGGAGATATTTTAGAGGAGCTCATGAGATCTGCATTCAAGGGACAAGGGACTCTGGACCAGACCCTGGAGAGACTGACATAGGAATCAGAAAAGAGGGTGACCGAAATCACAGTGTCATGTGGGAGATGTTACTGCTATTTTATCAGTGAGGGTCCTGGGAGTCAGAGAAATTAAGTGACTTGCTCAAGGTTATATGTGGAGCTGAGTCTGATATTTTTTACCACATGGCAACTCATCACACGTCCCCGATGGTTTAAATTTTCTGTCTAGGATTCACATTTCTATTTTCCTCAACTCTTCCCCATGACATAACGTTCCAAATCTCTCCCCATCCTTACCCTCTCTGCATACTTTCCAGTAGTGAAGCTGTCTAGTTGAATTAATACAGGAATGCATGTTATACTTTATTATTAATGCAACCCAAGATCTTTTTCAACAAGTTTTGGGATTTTTTTGCCCAAATTAAAACAAGTTCTTCCCATCCCTATTTATACACAACTGATATTTTATAACACTTGTATTTTTCTGATTACTAAAGTAATGCATATTTATTATAGACAAAATTTAAAATTATGAAAACATATAAAGAAAAATAAATATTTTCTTTAGCTTCAATAATTATGGCTAATAATTGTTAACGTTTGGGGACATATTCTTTCAGTCTTTCGTATGCCTGTCTACTCAAATTTTATAGTTTCTAGTCTGAAACTAAGTGACAGACCAAGCATTTATCATGTTTAAGTTTTATTTGAGGATTTAAGCTTCTCACTACAATTTATCAAAATACGTTTGAATTCTCTTGCTTTCATCTATTTGATTAGCTACATGTAGCAGAAATCTACAGCACTATCCCTTCAGCACCTCTTTCATAGGTCTTGTCATTGTGTGATGGCCTCACCTCTCAGTTCTTACCTGCCTTGACATAATCAAGCACAGTTGCCTGCTTGAGACATTCCCAGCTGGTCTCTTGATCATTCCCTTCCTGGTCCTTATTTGACTTCATTGGTCAAAACTTCTCAGTCTCCTTTGCCTTCTTTTGGGTATTTTCAAATGCCTCCAAGTTCAATTTCTCGTCTCCTCTGGGTTATCTCAGTTTTCTTTTCTAGGTAAGCTTGTCAAATCCCATGGCTTGAAAGGCCATCTATGCACAAATGAATCCCACATTTGTATCTCTAGCTTCATTCCATCTTGAGCCCTCCCATAATCCCATATGCCTACTGCCTCCTCTACATCTCCTGGATGACTAAGGACATTTCAGAGTAACATGTCCAAAAGCACACTCTTGATATTTCCCCCCAAATCTGCTCCTTCCAGATTCTTCCCCATTTTAGGAAAAGTTCACTTCATACTACCATTCTCTCTGGGACAAGTTTTGGGGTCACCTTTCTTCTCTTTCTCTCACACCCTACATTTAATAGATTACTGAAGGCACAGTAAGACTCCGACCACTAGTCGGAGTAAAGACAGTAAAGTAACTGTCTTTACTATCAGGGTCCAAAACCCATTATATATCACATGGATTATTGTAACAACCTTCTAGTACTCTTGCTTTCATGTTGCCACCAGTGGTCATTTTCCACACAGCAGCCTGAGTGAGACTTCTAAAACCAGGAAGTCCATGCTACTCTTCTGCTCCAAACCTTGCAATGGCTCCCACCCACCCTCAGTAATAATCCACATTCTTTACCCGGCTCCCCCTGAGCTCATGACCCGGGTCCAAAAACCCCTCTTACATCATTTCACCCTGACTCCTCCTATTCCAATCACACTGGCCTTGCTCTTCTTGAATCCAAGCATTTTCCTGCCTTAGTGCTTTTCACTTCCTGTTCCCTCTGCCTAGAACAACCTTCCAGGTATCTTCACTTCTCAGGTGTCTGCTCAAATGTCACCTCACCAGAGGGACTTTCCCTAACCACCTCTATAAAAAAGTATTTCCTTTCTTTTACAGGCCACTCTATCCACTTACCACACATTTTTTTCTATATTACACTTGTCACCATCTTAGTATACTATTTAAATTATTTCTTTATTGACCTTTTCCATCTCCCTCCTGTAAATATGTGCTCTGTGAGAGCAGAGACTTCAGCTTTTTTTTTCTTTTTTTTTCACTCCTGTACTTCTGGTGCCTAGAACAGTGCTTGGCATATGCTAAGAACTCAACTCATGTGTGTTGAATGAATGAACCAATAAATCGATGAATTCATCTCTTGACCCCAATGGTTTGGTCTTGAGAAGGCATCAGGTACAAGCAAAATAACATTCCCTTCCTAGGGATTAAGAGAGCTGTGCATGGTTTGTAAGGTAACAGACTCAAGTGCTAACAGGAGCCATGTTTGTCTCCGTCATGTGGATTCTGGAAACAGGAAGCTGCTCTTCGAATGCCCTCAGGGCACTCGCTTCTCCTGAGGCCAGAGCCCTTCTTGATAGCTCTTCGAGAAGCAGGAAACAATCACACCATATATAATATAAAATTGAAGATATAGTGCTTACTAAACATCAGGTACTAATTTATGGATGAGGAAACTGAGGCGCAGAGAAGTGACTTGCCCAACATAGAGAGGCTGGGATTCAAACCAGAGTCTGCACTGATAACCACTGTACTTTACAGCCTTTCCAGAAGTCTTGGCTCTTACATGTCTGAGGCTCTGCTATATGCTTAGTGCCTTTGTACTAATTAATCCAATTAATCCGATACTCTTCGTAGCTTTAGGCTGATAGCAAATCTGATAAGCATAACTTCATTTAAGACATTATGAACACAGTTAAGTGGGATTTAAGGTCAGAGTCACAAAAAAACTGATTCTCACATTTCTCTGTCGTCCCCAAGTTTATCATGGAAAATATTCATCAAATGCTTTGTTGAAATCGAAGCATTGTCATTATAGTATTCTCCTGATGCACAAATCTAATAATCCTAACAAGAAAGAAAAGTTCATTTGACCTGACTTGTTCTTTAGGAAACTACCTGAGAAATTTTTCTAGACGGACTTCCGACTCCTTAGTGTTCAATGGTGCCCACTTGCTTCTTCTCCTGAAAGTAGGAATATTGACTTGTGTTCTGGCACCTCTCCCATTGCTGCTGGTTTCTCAGAGCAATCTGTAAGATCACATCTTTAATTTACCTTAGTAATTTGCGATAGAAAGATTCTGAGCTCACAGAAGGCGGTGAGGTAGATTATCTCTAATTCCTGGCCTGCTTGAAGTCAGCTGGTTATTTTTCTGAAGGCTGGGGTGGGTTCTATTTTCCTGGGGGGACAATATAAGGCCAAAGGAAAGTTCAGTTGCTGTCTCTGTCATCTGCGAACTTTACGCCATCTTCTCTGGATTGTAGGCCAATACCTTCCCTGTTTTTCTTGAGCTTTAAAGAATTTGTTCTTGTCTTTAGTTTGTTTTGTGAGCCTCAGTTCAGCCTGGGTTTTAGACCTCCTCATAAAATTCCCTCAAGTTGAGCCACTTTGCTTTAAACATCAATCCTTCTTTTTGTTTTTGTCTTTTGTACATAACTTTTTATAAAAAGTTGAGCTCCTCAGAGAGCTGACTATATAATTACACACTGATGAGCTTGTCAGATAAAATACAGGATGTCCAGTTACATTTGAATTTCAGATAAATAGCAAATAATTTGAAGTGTATACATTCGTGCATATGCAGTAGTACATACATATGGGACACACTTATACTAAAAAAATTCAGCGTTTCCCTGAAGTTCAGATTTCACTGAGTATTCTGTAATTTATTGGCTAAATCTGGCAACCTTGCATATTGATTATTTTTTGTTTGGTTTGCTTTGGTTTTTAGTAATTTCAACTTTTCTTTTTCACCTGGAGTGCAACAATAGAATCAAAAGTTCAGCTTCAGAAAATTCCTATTCCTCGTGAGTCGGGTTTACATTTTGCTTTATAGTTGTTTAAGGTACCTTACTGTATTATTCTGTGTCAGCTGCCATAACAAAACATCCCAGGCTTGTTGGCTTGATGGCATTTATTTTCTCGTAGCTCTGGAAGGTAGAAGTCCATGATCAAGGTGTGGGCTGGGACATTTATCCACTGCCTCCCACCTTCATTACTTAAAGGTGGCCCTCAGGGCATTCGCTTCTCCTGAGGCCAGAGCCCTTCTTGAGCACTGTTTCCCTACTTAGGGTGCCCTTCTGATGCTTGAGGTAGAAAGCGTGCCAGAAACTGTCTCCCTGTGCTGAAATAAAGGTAGAATTGGAACAACAGGGTATGGGGTGGGGGAATCAACACCCTCGACTGCAAGTAGGCATATTATTTTTTTCTTTTTCTGGAAAAGGAAGACATTTATTTATATGTCAGTATCTATACCAGGCTCTGGGTTACAGGAATGAGTAGGCAACACAGTCCTTTCCTCATGGAACTTACTCTCAACAGTTTAGAGGGGTTGAATAATTAATCTGAGGTCACACAAGTAATAAGTAATAGAGCTGAAATTCAAGCCCAGGTCAATGTGTTCCGTTTCACCATGCAACGTCTCTTCTCTTAGCTTTTTTTTTTTTTTTAAGATTTTATTTATTTGACAGAGAGAGCACAAGCAGAGGGAGAGAGAGGAAGAAGCAGGCTCCCCGCTGAACAAGGAGCTCGATGTGGGACTCGATCCCAGGACCCTGGGGTCATGACCCGGGCCGAAGGCAGCCGCTTAACCGACTGAGCCCCCCAGGCGCCCCTCTTCCCTTAGCTTTTATCTATGATTAGATTTTGGAGTTATAAAGGACACTAGAGGTCACCAAATCAGCTATTTGACTTTTAAGTTAGAAATTGAAGCCAAGAGATTTTATGTGCCTGTAACAAGATCACACAACAAATGTGAGGCACAACTTGGACTAGAACTCAGATTTCTTGACCTCCGTTCTAGTATCATGGTCATGTATAATCTTTTACAATGCCCCCTAGAACCTCTTCCTGTAATTTCCACTATTCAACAGCTTTACTGAGATTAAATTGATTATAGTAAACTACACATATCTAAAGTATACAAATGGGGCACCTGGGTGGCTCAGTTGGTTGGGCATCTGCCTTCAGCTCAGGTCATGCTCTAGGTCCTGGGATCCAGCCCCACGTCTGGCTTCCAGTTCGGTGGGGAGTCTGCTTCTCTCTCTTTCTCTCTCTCCCTCTGCCCTTCCCCACTGCTCATTCTCTCTCTCTCAAATAAATAAATAAATAACCTTTTTAAAAAAGTATACAAATTGAAATGTTTTAATACCCTTATACACACATAATCAAGATAATGAGCAACAATCAAGATAATGAACGTATTCATATGCCCCCCCCCAATTTCCTCCTTCCCTCACATACCTCTTTACCCACCTTCAATCTCCAACAACCAGTGATCTGCTTTCTATCACTATAGATTCCTTTTTATTTTCTAGAATTATAAATAAATGGAGTCATGCAGTGTACGTTAATATTGCCTGGCTTCTTATAGTCAGTATACTTATTTTGAGATTCATTAATGTTGTATGTATCAATAGGCCATTCATTTTTATTCCTGAGTAGTGCAATATACTCATACATATGTGGATAAACCACAGTTTTGTCTTTTTTATCCATTCATTGGTTGATAGACAACAGTTATTTCCAGTTGTTTCATATTACAAAAGTTGCTATGAACATTAAAATACATACCAACATAATACCCACAAATGGAACAGCTGGGTCATATGGAAGGTGTAAGTTTAACTTTGTAAGATGCTGCCAAACTGTTTTCCAAAGTGGTTATGCTATTCCCAACAGCAGTGTGAGAGTTCCAGTTTTTTTTTACACAACCTCATCAACACTTAGTATGGTCATTCTTTTTAATTTTAGCTATTTTAATATATGTGAAGTGATCCCATTTTGATTTTAATGTACAGTTCTCTAATAATTAATGATGTTGAAATTTTTTCTTTTTTTATTCCTTTTGCGTATCTTTTTTGTTGGATAATCTATTCAAATTTTTTGCCCATTTTTTAAAATTGAGAAGCAATAAATGCATAACTGGTATGATCATTTTGCTATTTGTTTTTAGTCATTCCATCCCATCTGTGTTCATTTTTACTCTTTTTGTGTCTTCATATGTAATAATCAATTTTTAAATTCCATTTATCTCCTCTATTGGCTTATTAGTTACAACTCTTATTTCATTACTTTAGTTATTGCTTTAGGGTTTATCATAAATACCATCTTCCTTTATGTGATATTCTACCACTTTGTGTATTTTATAAGAACCCAACAACAACATATTTCTATTTCTCACCTTCTGACACTTATGCTACCGATGTTATACACTTTACTTTTTAAAAAAGATTTTATTTATTTTAGAGTGATAGAGAGAGAGCAGAGGGAGGGGCATAGGGAGAAGGAGAGAGAAAGAATCCCAAACAGACTTCCCACTGAGCACAGAGCCTAATGAGGAGCTTGATCCCATGCCCCTGAAATCATGACTTGAGCTGAAATCAAGAGTTGGATGTGTCACCAACTGAGCCACCCAGGCGCCCCTATACATTTTACTTTTAGATATACTGTAAAAGCTCATGTTCAATAATCTTCTAAAGAGATTCAAATAGTAAGAAAAAATGTATGTTTACCATGTAGTTATTATTTCCAGTGTTCTTCATTCCATTTGTTTAGTTTCATATTTCCGTACAACATTTTCCTTCTGCTAAAAGACTTCTTTCAATATTTCTTATAATGTGGGTGTGCTGGTGATACATTCTTACAGTTTTTGTATTTCTGGAACTCATTATTTCACCTTTGCTTTTGGGACATATTTTTGCCTGGTATAGAATCATAGGTTGACAGTTTTTTCTTTCAGTACATTAAAGGTGTTGTTCTAGTATGAAGCACATACGACATTCTCATTTGTGTTATTTCTAATGTGAAACCTGTTTTTATCCGTATTTGTTTGTCTGTATGACTTTCTCTTTATTATCAGTTCTGAGCAATTTGATTATGATGTCCCTTCATGGGTTTTATTTGATGTCTCTTGTGCCTGGCATTCATTGAGATTCCTGATCTGTGTGCTTATGGGTTTCATGAAGTTTGAACACTTTCAGCAGGTATATCTTCAAATATTTTTCTGCAGTCCACACTGTCTCCTCTCCTCTGGAGACTCCGATGACATGGAGTGAATGTGAGACCACTTGAAGCCTTCCCACAATTCACACATGCTCTGTTCATTTTTAAAAATGTTCTTTCTCTCTGTTTTTATTACTGCCTTTAAATTCACTAATCATTTCTTCTCTGTCATCTGCCATGAATCCCACCCACTTTAGCTTTTAATCTCATACTTTATAACATTCATCTTTTGAAGATTGAGCTGGGTCTTTTATATATCTTTCATGTCTCTACTTAACTTTTTGATCACACAGAATAAAAATGTAATAACTATTTATGATTTCCATCTGCTAGTTTTAATATCTGTGTCAGTTCTGAGTCCATTTTGATTGACTAATTGATTTCCTCACTTTGGATTGTATTTTCTTGCTTCTTTGCACGACTGGTAATTTTTCACTTGATTGCAGACACTGTGGATTTTGTTCTGTTGGGTGCTAGATACTTTTGTATCCCTAAAATATTCTTTTTTTAAAAAAAGATTTTATTTATTTATTTGAGAGATAGAGAGAGAGAGAATGAGAGAGAGAGCACGAGATGGGGAAGGGTCAGAGGGAGAAGCAAACTCCCTGCTGAGCAGGGCACCTGATGTGGGACTCATTCCTTGGATTCCAGGATCATGACCTGAGCCGAAGGCAGTTGCTTAACCAACTGAGCCACCCAGGCACCCCTCCCTAAAATATTCTTGAGCTTTGTTCTGGAAGGCAGCTAAATTGCTTATAGTTTGATTCCGTCAGTTCTTGCTCTTGAGATTTATTAGGTGGGTCTGAAGCAGTGCACAGTCTAGGACTAAGGATTATTCCTCACTACTGAGGCAAGACCCTTGTGTACTCAACCCAATATCTTGTAGATCTTGAGCTTTTCCAGTCTGGCCAGTGGGAACAAACTCTATTCCTAGCCCCGTGTGCACTGGCCCCTGATTCCTTTAATCCAATAGTTCTTAGTTAGAGTAATTTTGCCTTGCAAGGGGCATTTGGCAATGTTTAGGGACATTTTTTGGTTGTCACAACTGGAGGTTGGATGGGAGGGGAGAGCTACCAGCATCTAGTGAGTGGAGGCCAGAGATGCTGACATCCTGCCCTACAGAGGACAGCCCCCATAATAAAGAACTATGCAGCCAAAAATGTGTATAGTGCTGGGATTGAGAAACCACACTCTCACCCTTTCAGGTGATTCTTTGCCCAGTTTCCTGGAGTTCCTTCATGTGCCTGTGTTGCTCAGTACACAGCTGCATCCTTGAGGGGCACCCATTGTAGATCTCGGGAGCTCTCCTCTGTGTGGCTCTCTCCTCTCTGTTACTCTTGTAAACTAGAACTACCTTGTTTTCCCTGGATCTCAGGTCTGCCTCCTCAATGCAGGTAGTTTGCTCAATTGGCCTGGGTTCACTCCCCCTGCACCATGGCTGGAAAACTCATTCAGGGCAGTCAGGTGGGGAGACATTACGTTCACCTCATTTGTTGCCCATTTGTCAGGATTACTGTCCTTCATGGCCTGATGTCCAGTGTCTCACAAATTATTGTTTCATATATTGCGTTCATCTTTTGGTTGTTTCTGGTGGGAAAATGAACCTGGTGCATATTACTCCATCTTGGCTATAAGCTCAAGTCCCATGATCTCTTTTAAAATGTATTTCATCTTGAGCACCTGGATGGCTCAGTCGGTTGTGTCTGCCTTCGGCCCAGGTCATGATCCCAGGGTCCTGGGATCGAGTCCTGCATCAGGGTCCCTGCTTCTCCCTCTGCCTCTACCCCTCCTCCCTACTCTCTCTCTCACAAAAGTAAATAAAAATTTTAAAAAATCTTTAAAAAGAATGTATTTCATCTTGCCTTGCCTTACCTGTTGGCCTGCCAGTGTGCTGCAGAGGGCTGGTAACTATGAAAGTACATAGCACTTTGCAAATATGTGTGCCCGAGTTTCTGTGCATGCACAATACACAGACACACAGCGCCTGCTATGATAAGGGGCACCTCGCTCACCTTCTTCCGCACTCTTCTTTCTGCTTCTGGGAATCTTTTATGGGTCTTGAATTTTTTAAGTAGTTTACCCAACAAGTACTTTAAAACTTCAAAAAATAAAATGCCCTTGGCCTGAGAATTCATATGCCAGTTGTAAGTTTTATTTGATGGTAAATGGCTGAAATAGATGCCCTGGAGAGAACCGGTCCTTTTGGCAGCACTGGCCTTAGGCAAAAGTTTAAGTAGGTAAAGTATATCTTCAGGGGGCTCCTAGATTCTGCCATCTATCCTCCCTCTATTCCAGAGCCCTTGAGTTCTCTCCCCTAATGCTAAAGCAAGGGCTGCTTTCGGGTTTTTTTTTAACATTTAGCTGTCAGTGACTGGTAAGTTTTTACTCTTCTTCAAATATTTGCATTTTCACAGAGAGCAAAACATTAAGGCAGGTAGAGAAAATTGGTTTTAACTGCTTTGATTGGAAGAGGCTCCTTGTAGCTGTATTGAGAAAATGACTCAGCAGAATAGAACAGTGATTGATTAGTGATGTCTGCCCATACAAACACAGGAAGTGAGAAATTTGCCATCCCTGCTCTATTCTAGAAGTGTTCATTCTACTGGAAAATTTCCAAGCACTAGGAATCAAGTGTAAAAAAGACTTCTGGGGACAATTGAAACTCATTAATGACCTTGCAATTAGCCAAAATAGGGCTGTTGTATGGCATTGCATAAAAAGTTGAGAGTGCTTTTTCTAAGTGTAACAAGAATCTGGTGAAATATCATAAATAGAATATAATGCCATCGAGGTCTTTTATACTAATCCTTTAGAGTGTGTGTCACCTTAGAGAGTATTCCTTTTTGTTCCCGCTTTACCCTTTAACTGTCTTCTTTAGGGCTCATATAGTAACCCATGCGAAGTGAGCATTTCCAGAACCACTAAAGTATTTCTTCCATACACTGCTGTCTTAGTGAACTGAAAAATCCTCCAAAGCCCCAAATGTTTCACTTATTTATTTCCAAGCTCTTTGATGCCCATGTAAAATAACAAGCACCTTCTAAATTAGAAAGTAATTCATTTATTTCTGTTTACTTTCCCTAATATGAAAAGATGAAGTACGTATTGTCTTCTACGGTATAGAATCACAGAAAGGATGAATATTCTGGGCTGATCTTTATTTATTTATTTATTTTTTTTTTAAAGATTTTTTATTTATTTATTTGAGAGAGAGAGAGAATGAGAGACAGAGAGCATGAGAGGGAGGAGGGTCAGAGGGAGAAGCAGACTCCCTGCCGAGCAGGGAGCCCGATGCGGGACTCGATCCCGGGACTCCAGGATCATGACCTGAGCCGAAGGCAGTCGCTTAACCAACTGAGCCACCCAGGCGCCCTGGGCTGATCTTTAAAACAGTTTCTTATAAAGGTCAAGCTTGGAAAGGAAATGAACAGAGTGCTTAGAACATACCGGGCACCGTGCTAGCATTTTCACATATGATGTCTCATTAATCCTTACTAAGACTGCTAGAGGGGATAACTGTATCATCCTTGTCACTACACATCATTGGAACGTGTCCAGGTTCCACCAGTATAGTGTGAATGAGACCGTGGCGATGGTAATGCATTCAGGTTGCTGGTTCAGAGGCTCTACCTACATTACTGAAGTCCTTGGTGCTCCCCTCACACCTGCCCTTGGGGCTCAGGAGGCATCTCTCCATGTTTATGATTAGTTCCCTTGTATGCTCCTGCTTCAGCATCCCAAAAGGGATCCTCTGCCAGCCAGCCACCAGGGGAAGTCCCCTTGCCACGGCTCTGCTGCCAGGGCCCTTCTTGGGAACTTGGTTTCTAGAGCTCTAGTGCTGTTCCTGGTGCTCTAAGTTTACATACCTCCATCCTGCTAAATGGTATCGGGTCTCCTGTAGTCTTCTACTCTGTTAAAGACCTGTTACACCCTTGCAGAAATGGAAGGGTATTTTTCTCCTTAACTTGCAATTGGTATTTGCTGCTTCCGGCTCTGAACTCCACCGCTTGTTCTCCAAGTTTAAGAAAAATAATCCCTTTTTGAAAACAACTTCCTCAGCTTCTGCCCATGGCTTTTCTCACCTTGTGTTGACTGAGGACAATAATTCATTCCTTTTTCCGTTCTTCCAATATCGTGTTGGTAGGCATGAAACTTCTCCCTTACAGGTGTCCTTTCCCTCATGCAAATTAACCCATGCAAACAAAATTCTGGGAAGGAGGGGTCCTGTCCCCCAACTCAGTGTCATGGCCCTCCTGATGCTGAATCCCAGTTCTGGCTTGGCTATCATGCCCGGATAGTGGTGGTCACGGAAACTGACAGTCAGAGGTTGGACTGCTGACCTGAACTCAAACCATTAGTACGTGATGTCCTGCAGTTCAACCTCAAGACATCTCCCACGATGACCCCATGCCGCATCACTGTGGGGCACTGCCTTTCATCTCCAAGCATAGCATGGCTGTTGAGATTCCTTTCCCACCCTTCTCAAATGTATTCACACAACCCCAAATTTTAAGTGGCCGAGTATGAGGTTGAGGTCCATGTTGCTCTCTCCTTAACCCCCATCACTGCATATAATTCAAAGTGCCCAGTATTAGGCTTCATGGCATTTTATGCAGTTTGTACCACAATAAGGTCTGATCTGCTATGAGTTAAAGATGAAAAGTAGCCTCCATCCGGGCTGCGCAGCTTCTCTCTTAGGGGTTGCAATCTTTCTATTATTTAACTATGTTGCCTCATGTGAATATGGCAGCTGGGGTAGCGCCATTGTTTCTCAATGAGAGACCACATGATTATCAGGTTTTTTTTTTTTTTTTTTAAAGATTTTATTTATTTGACAGAGAGAGAGACAGTGAGAGAGGGAACACAAGCAGGGGGAGCTGGAGAGGGAGAAGCAGGCTTCCCGCTGAGCAGGGAGCCCGATGCGGGGCTCGATCCCAGGACCCTGAGATCATGACATGAGCCGAAGGCAGAAGCTTAACAACTGAGCCACCCAGGCGCCCCGATTATCAGGTTTCTAAAAGCTCTGTAAACTGCAAACAAGGTGTGCTACCATGAGCCTCCTCTCTGCAAAACATATGCCCACACAGTGATGACCATCCATATCCATGGAGCTCCTTTGTTCCTGTGACATAGATTTCTTCTCACACAGAACCCGAGTGAGTCTGTGGGCACTGGCATGTGCATGTGGGTAGGAGCAGCCAGAGAGCGGGATTTCTGCATTTAACAGCGAGGAGAAAAAAGGGAGAATGTCTTGTATCCCAAAATAAAAAATTTCTGACTCAAAGCAGTTGGAAAAAATCCACACGTACATTATATAATTTTTAAAAGCTGTATAGTGTATCTGTCAGGAATTCAATAACTTTTAAGATATCTTGATGGAACTATATGAATATACTCTTCAAGGTAGTAATTAATCCCCTAGGGAGAGCCCTCGTTTAAAAAAAAAAAATCATGTTACCAGAGAGGAAAGAAAATACTAAAAAGCTAGGAAATTGCCCCATAAGGTAGCTGACAGTTAAGTCTTTTGGAAGCCCATAGAGGAAACGGAGGGCTTTAAGTGTAGGTCATTGATTAAAAATTTGCTCTTCTAAAAAGTTGGATAGCCATGTATTATTCACATGAAGTTCTACTGAAACATGTCCCAGGGGGTTATCATATGGTGCCTGTGGTGGCAAAGAGTTTCATGTCACCCACAGAGAAACAGTGTTGTCCAAACAGGAGCCCAAAATGGCTATGGAGGTTGTAGAACATTAACAGGAATCTGGAAGTAAAAGTAAATCTCTGGGACCATCAGTCAATCCTCTTTTCCCTCCTCCTCGCCACCTTCTCACACTCTTCTTACATGTGGCTGATAAAATATGGGAAACTCTGAGGCTCCCACTGATCTCCTGAGAAAGATGTGCTACAAGTGTTGTTCTCAGGGGGGCAGTTTGTAGGAGACGAAGAAACACCCTTCCTCTTCTTTGGCCAGATGATATTCCTGTGCTTGGCAAATCAGAGTAGGAGAGACATAGATATTTCCGTTGTGGTTTCACTTTGCACAGAGATTTGTTTAAAAACAAATATTGTCTTCGTTCCTAAAAAGAGTAAATGGCTCTGTCATTTTGATGTCGGTGACTCCTTCTTTGGCTCTACCAAGCACTGTTGGAACAGGACCAGTCATTTTCCACTTCCCATTCTTCCTGAAGTTTGGAACTTCCCCAGTCTCACTGATACCAGCAGCTCTGTCTTCTCTGGTCCTTTTAGTTGAAGTCATAGCTCTGTGAAAGCTTCAGGATTTATAACAAGAGCTCAGATAGAGATGCTGGTTGTGTGAAAGATTAAGGATTTGCCTTGCTCCTTAAAAGGATAGAAGGAAGTGTGAATAGGTGAATGCGTAGATAAATTTGCACCCCAGAGCTAGGAGAGCTTCCCAATTTTTGTTTATCCCATAAGGATTTCTTAAATTTTTGTCTTCCTTTTTATGTCTTGGTTTCTGCTTTTATCTTGAAGTGACTAACCGGGTTTATTGTTCCTTTGTTTTTTTTTTTTTATCATAAGTCATTTCAGATCCATTAGTGGGAGAGTGTGCAAATACTTGACAGTATAAACTAATTAATTTAGAGACGTGGAAAGTAGGGGGGGCGCCTGGGGGGCGCAGTTAGTTAAGCGTCTGCTTTCAGCTCAGGTGATGATCTCAGGGTCCTGGGATTGAGCCCTGCATTGGGTTCCCTGCTTAGCTGGGATCCTGCTTCTCCCTCTCCCTCTGCAGCTCCCCCTGCTTGTGTTCTCTCTCTCACACACACACACATACTCTCTCTCTCAAATAAATAAATAAAATCTTAAAAAAAAAAAAGAAAAAGAAACGTGGAAAGTAGAAGAGAAGTGGAGAGAGCTTAGATCTCACCCCAGGGCTCCCCTCTTCACCCTGTATGGTTGCTGTTATTTATATCTTGAGTCTGAGCTACTCAACAGGTTCCTCGTACCTGGCCTGCCCCAGCCTCCTGTTTGCCCCTTCCAATTCTTATTCTGTGGGCTGTGTTCTCAGTACATCAATTCACTGAAAATGCCATATCAAAGAAGGTACATTTTATTCCAAATCGTGATGCCTCTAATTCAATGGTTTAAACTAAAGAAAATATATTGTCTCTTAGAACAAGAGGTCCAGAAAGGGGCAGCATGATCAGAAACTCAAAAAATTCACCAGTGGTATAGATCCTTATCTCTGATAAACTCTTCTGTCTGATATTCTCAGCTTTGGTGTCACCCTATGACTGGTTTTCCTCCCCGTCACAAAATGACTGCAAAAGCCTGGAGGCAAGAAGATACTGTGGACCAATATCTTCTGGTGTCTTCTTAAGAGTAAAGCAAGATCTCCTGGGGGCATCCAGCAGGTCTTACCTCCCAACTCCTAGGGGAGACTTGGATCACAGCGCACCCTCAAACTGGCGATGCAAATGAGATTGTCTTTAGACCACTGGACTGCACATAATTTATCCCTGATCTGGTGATTGGCTCACCAGCCCTGCAAGATGGCAGCTGAACAACATCAGGCTTCAGTTAACAAAGATGATGTCAGTAATGGATAGAGAAAAGGCAACAAACTATGTCTGCTACACATGCACATTGTAAAAGAAATCAAACCAAACAAAGTCAAAAGTCAAATTCTCCCATCTATCAGTTGTGGTTCCTCTCCCCAAAGGTAGCCACATTAGCAGTTTTTTGTGTATGTATCCTTCCATTAAAAAAATCTTAATTTATAATCCCCATACATATGTAGCTGCCATTAAGCATGTATATAAATGAAATCATACACACAGACTTAAATATCTCTAAGAACTTCCATATAGTCCAACAGGATCTGCAATATATTATTCATGTCATAATATTTCATTATATAATTGAATTGTGACTTATGTAGCCAGCCCCCTACTAATGGACGTGTAGATTCTTTCTAGATTTTGCTTTTGAACCTTTTAATATTGGAGATGATGCTTTATTGAACTTTGTTGTACAATTAACTGGTTATGTTTTCAGGATATATTCATAGTGCAAATTTCTTATGATAGAACTACTTGGTCATTTAAATTTTTGATATGTATTTCTAAATTGATCTCCAAAAAGGAAGCATCAATTTACATTCACTCCAATAGTATAAGAGGGTGTTTATTTGCTATATCTTCACCAGCCCAGCACAATATCTCAGTGTTTAATTTTTCTCCATATAGTAGATGAAAATGGTATCTCACTATAGTTGTGTTTGATGTAAATTTCAAATCTGCTCATGTCCCTCCACTGGGCAGAACACTTTGATAATTTTCCTTTGCTCCCAGCATCCAGGTTTGCTGTGTTTCCATGTGTGGCTGCACGATTTGGCCACTGCTTCATCCCTCCATTTTCATCCTATGCGACTTTTCCAGCAGTTCTCTACATTCTGGACCCACTGACCTCCTCTATTTAAATAGGATACGGTGATCCTTTTACCTTGGGGGTCCTTGCTCATGGTGTTCTCTATGATTGAAACACTAACCTCATCCCCCTGCCCCCCCCACACCTATTCTGTCTTAGCCTGCCTAACTTCGACCTGTTCTTCATACTTCACCTTAAATGCCACTTGTTTAGGGAGACTTCTCTGGACTCCTAGTCTATTTGGGTTCTCCTTTTTATATGCTGTCATAGTATTTAATAATGCATAGTCTTGGCACCAAAAGAATACATAGTGTAAAATTTGTACAGTTACTTTTTTAAATATCTGTCTCCGCTGCTAGGACCATAACCTCTCTGAGGCCACCTCTGTGTGTTGGACTCTCTGTGCTCAGCACAGTACCAGGCACGCACGCATTGCTGAAACCTGAACCGCCAAGCGAGAGCAGTGGGTACAGCAAAGATTGAGGGAAACTGAAAAATCTGGGGAAAAATTGCTGAAATCTGTATGCGAGTCCTGCAAAATTTTTCCATCAAAAACTATTCTTGAACCTTTACTGTAAGCCTGAAACTTCACTGGGTGCATCTGAGCCCACATAGTGGTGATGGGTGCAGAATCGTCCAGGCACAAAGGACTATACATTCTTATAAAGTAGATGCTGTCTGTAGTCTTCCAACAAGGGGTAAAAGAGGGAATCGTATTACTACATGATTCAAATTAACTTCCAGAGAATCATCTCCGTTCCGTAAGAAGAGACAGAAACTTCATGTTGCCCTACTTGGGGTTCTCACCTCTTTCCAGAGTTTGCTGAGCTCCAAGGGGCTTATGTGATTGGGCTCATGTGATCCTTGAGAGATCCATCTGTCCCCTTCATTGTCTGATTATGGGCCATTGGGCCACAGTGCTCACCATGTCATATCTTCATTACTGCTGGTAGCTCCCCTTGCGACAGGAAGCTTCCGCCATGGATTTTTGCTTAATCGGAGAGCACAAGAATCTCCACAGGGCTCTTTATAGCCCCAGCAACCTGGAGATGGTAGGCAGTGACTCCCTCTCTGGGGTCTTCCTGTGTCTGTAGGGAAGGGGGCTCTGGCAGGAAGGTGGGTGCAGAGGTTCTCACAGGGCCTCCACACTTGCTAAACCCTCTCCCTGACATTCCCTGAGCCCTCCTCTCTTCTGGTGCCCTCCAGCTTTCCTTTCTACCCCAGACTGAGGGAGTCCCTACCTAGACTCAAGGGAAAATACCTATTTCTCTGAATCAGAATCCTCTAAATTCCCTGAGTTTAGGCTTTGGAATTAAAAAAAGAAGGAAAAAAAAAAAAGATCAGAAACTCACATTGTTCTTCCTGCTTTATACCCTGTCATACTCCTCCACTGAGACCATGAACCCAGGCCAATCACCTGCTGGACGGCGGTGTGAGGGCAGACTGAGGAGGGAAAAGGGAAAACTTGGAGGAAAATGACACAAAAGAAAACACTGGATACTCTAGTCTTTCAAAAATAATACCCCTCTCCACATTTCCAGGAGGGGGCGGTTAATACACTAAATGCAACACAGACGTTGAACACTCTCAATGTCTGTGATGTTGATGAGCACTCTCAAAGATCTTCAGGTTTAGTTAGTGAACAGCAACAACAAAAGCACATTTTATAGTAGACTGACAAAGGTAGAAGCCAGATTTATGGAAACTGAAGAACTTAGACTATTTTTTTTTTTACTTTAAATCTCTCTTGTAATCTCTATTTTATTTGGTTTCAGTTCCATGAAAATGAGAAAAGCAGTACCAAGCAGTGTTTCTTTCCTTGTTTCTGCTCATTTTCTGCAGAGTCAGAAATAACAACATTCAAAAAACATTGAGACCAACAACAAGAACAACAACAAAAGGATAAAAACCCTGTGCAGGAAAGAGTACAAATTATTCAGTATCATATAAAAATACATGTAGCAATTTTTAAAATATAGTTAATTAACCTAGTGAATGTTGCAGTTCCTCTGCAGTCATTAAGATGTGTCATGTAAATGAGCATTTAATAAGGTCTTTCTAAACACATCTTTCACTACACAGCCCATGAAATTTCTGAAATGTTTCGTTTCTCAAGTACACACCAAGTTTGTGTAGACCATTTTAATTTGCACTTAGTAAACATTTATTAAGCTTCTGTGTCATACTGTGTGTAATACTTTTCACATGTTTATCTCATTTCATCTCCACAATAATCCAGTAAAGAAGGTATTAGTATTCCCACTTTGTAAGAGGAAACTCGGAGGATTAGGTATGTAAGCAATTTGCCCAAGTCACATAGCTAGGAAGCAGTGAACCACTCTTCAAAGTCAGGTTTTCTATCTCCAATTTCATTGTAAAGTCATCCACACAGCTCATATAATATCAGTAATTTGGTCATTTCAGAAAGCAGGATTTTAGGTGAGTCTATAAAAAATTGGAAGTGGGAAAAGAGCAAGTGAAGATTGCTTCATAAAGAGCTTTGACAGTTCAAAGAGGAAGAGAATTTGAGAGTAGCTCCAGAGAACAGCAACCTGACGAGACTTTTGTTAAATATGGTGGTTCTCAAACTAATGATGTAATGTATGGTGACTAACATAACATAATAAAATAACATTTAAAAAAAATGGTGGTTCTCAAACATTAGCACACCAGAATCACCTAGAAGCCTTGTTAAACAGGATGCCAGGACTCCACCCAGGAATATCTGAATGATAGGTTGGGGGTGGAGCTCAGTAATGTACATTTCTTTCTTTTCTTTTTTTATTTTTTTTTTTTAAGATTTTACTTATTTATTTGACAGAGAGAGACACAGCGAGAGAGGGAACACAAGCAGGGGGAGTGGGAGAGAGAGAAGCCGGCTTCCCGCCGAGCAGGGAGCCCGACGCGGGGCTCGATCCCAGGACCCTGGGATCATGACCTGAGCCGAAGGCAGACGCTTAACGACTGAGCCACCCAGGCGCCCCCTCTTTTTTTTTTTTAATAAAGATTTTATTTATTTATTTGACAGAGAGAGACACAGCGAGAGAGAGAACACAAGCAGGGGGAGTGGGAGAGGGAGAAGCAGGCTTCTCGCAGAGCAGGGAACCCGATGTGGGGCTCGATCCCAGGACCCTGGGATCATGACCTGAGCTGAAGGCAGACGCTTAACGACTGAGCCACCCAGGCGCCCCAGTAATGTACATTTCTAACAAGTTTCCCAAAGACGTTAATGCTGCTCTTCTGGAGAACTCACTTTAAGAACTGCTGCTTTAAAAATGGAATATTTGCATGTCTGAAAGACATAAGTGTGTGAGTAAATGTAGAGTTAAAGGACCACAGGGTTATCTGGACTGGGGACTTGTTTGAGAGAACAGAGGCTGTGGGAGAGGCCAGACAAACTTCTGTTGATGAAGTCAGCTTAGCAATGAGGAAAAAGGCCCGTTCATCTAGAAAAGAAGTGAAAGGAGAAGATGAATGTCAAACCGGAGAAAGGGTTGGAGCAGAGAGGAAATGTGGAAGCTCATCCACATTGTCTTATTTTGGTTTGGTTGGTTGTTTTTATTTGTGGATTTTAAGGAAGGTAAAATTGTTTCCCAAATTGGGTAGAACTCCTGCAGACAGTGGGGAGGGCTCAGAAATCACACAGTGGATGTGTGCTGGGAATCCAGAGTGGTATTTAGATGACCATAGAACATCAGTGAAGGGCTGGTTGAAGTTTAAGGAATCCGGCTTTCCTCTGCAGGCCCAGTTCCCAGCCCATGAGAACAAGGTGCATTAATTATTCCATTTATTTTTATTTTTTAATTTTTTTAAAGATTTATTTATTTATTTTGGGGGGGGGCAGAAGGAGAGAATCTCAAGCAGACTCCATGTTCAGCAAGGAGCCCAACATGGGGGGCTTGATCCCATGACCCATGAAATCATGACCTGAGCCCAAATCACAAGTCCGACGCTTAACCAACTGAGCCACCCAGGCACTCCTAATTATTCCAGGTAAATTGCAATAGGGTTTGATGGCATGGTTCATTTTACATATCAATTGCATGGTTAGGGGATGGCCAATTAGCTGAGAAAAAATTATTTCTGAATGTGTGTGTAAAGGTGTTTCTGGAAGAGATTAGAATTTGACTCAGTAGACTGAGTAAAAAGACGCACCCTCACCAATGTGGGTAGGCATCATCCAATCCATTGTGGGCCCTGATGGAATAAAAAAGAGAAGGAAGTGAATCCCCTTTCTCTCTTCTACAGTTAGGGTGTCTACCATTTCCTGCTCTCAGCTGTGAGAGCATCTGATCTTCTGGCCTTGGACTTGGACTGAATTATATACCACAGGCTTTCCTGGTTCTACAGCTCCCATATGGCAGATCATGGTACTTCTTGGCCTTGGTAACTGCATGAGCCAATTCCTGTAATAAACCTCCTCTTTATATATATATATATATATATATATATATATATATATATACACACACATATATAATATATATATGCCACTGGTTCTGTTTCTCTGGAGAATCTTGACTAATAACATAGAAATAAAATCTGCTGCCACTGATTTTAGCTATTCACTTGGCCATTTCCTTTTTTCGCTCATCCACTAAAAATGAGATCAGAGAACATCGCCTGCCAAAGAGATTAACTCATTTTAGCCTATAGACCTGGGAAGAAGAGCAGGTCTAAACAAGTGTTTGTTATCTTCACCCACATATGGGCATCTACAAAGGCGAAGCCAAGGCTGACAGCCTGACCAGAGAGGTAGGCTGGGTTTGCAGGCGATCAGCAAAGTATGAGGTCAAACTCCACAGGGGGTAAAGTGAAGTTGGTTGAGCAGTTTCATCTCCATGATAGTGTACTTCTGGGACACCTCTGGAAATTTCCTGAAGCCCTTGGTCAACTGTAGTCTGGGCCTAGTAGAGAGATGTTTCTACATAGGTGCTTAATGATCATTTTTTGTATGTGATCATTCTACCAGTATTTGACGAACAATTACTCCATTTCAGGAAGATTAGTAAGTATGGAGGGAAAGTAGAAATAAGGTACATCTCTGCCTTGCAACAGCTCAGTGTCATGGAGGAAACGATATAAAATAGAAATATGTGTAAAAAGCCCCATGCCAAGTGAAAGGAGGGAACAGTTGATTTGGAGGGGAAGCTTAAAGAAAGACTAGAAGTTCTACAGACAGGTAGAGGAGGAAGAACACCCTGAGCCATGGCAAGGAATTAGAAGAATGTATGTTTTTTTTTTTTTTTCCCCTTGGGAGGGTGGCGGTAGAAAAATCAACCTTCTCTGATTTTCTATGATTCATCTAGAATAGCTCTTAGAGTCTTCCATGTTGTTTCGCTTACTAAACACAGCAATTCCGTGAATCCATCTTAAAGATGTGGAGAGTCTAAGATGTTCCAAATTTATAGGAAATCAGAGGAGCCAAAGCCTTTACTAGCTTTTCTGGCAGAAAAAGCTAAGAAACCTAGGCAAGTTTTCTTACCTCTCTCTGCTTCTGTTTCTTTATCTGACAACTGAGAAAACAAAATTTGCCTCAGAGTGTTGTTGTGACATTAGCTGTTTTGTGAAGCGTCTAGTCCCTTCTCTGGCATCATGTTCCCATTCAGGGAATCATAGCTATTCTTCTGTGTCTTCTTCTTCTCATATTATTATTAACTTGCCTAGGGTCATGCAATAACAGAGCTGTGATTTAGACCAAAGTTTCTTTAGATTCCAGAAGTCCTGCCTGTCCAAAGCCCATGCCTGTTTCTGCTCTGATCTTTAGTTATCTGTTAAGAGTAAAAGTGTGACACTTGGGATAAACCTCAGCCCCAGGTCTGAGGCAGCTGAATTCCTAAAAAGAGAAGGAGTTTTGCAATGTGACAGATCTAGACTTGAGTCTCCATCACATCACTTAGAAGTAGTATGATTTTGAGCAAGTTGTTGAACCCCGCCAGGACTTTCCCTTTCTGCAAAATGGCATACAGCCCTGCAGAGCTGGGGTGAGGACACCTGAGGTGCTGTCTATGCAGAATCTGGTCCAGCAAGTGATAGTCTTCTCTTGCCTTTGTCAGATTCATACAGAAACTTCTGCTCTGGCTTCTGCTGAACTCTCCCTACAAGGAGTGGACCATACCCTGAAAGAAGGTTCTAGTTCAGTCACAGCTGAAAATAACATCAAACTATTAGGAGGGGGGTTATATTTTTATTCCTGTAGAATTCTTTGTGTGTCTCTCTCAAGGTAACTGATGAAACAATGGAGAATATCCTTCATCCTTCCTTATCCCTACTGTCAATATTGTTCTAAGATTCAAAAAGCACTAGGGAAGAAGTTTCTAGGTAATTGACTTTAACTTCATATAAGCTGCATATGTACTGATCCCTAGGTAACAAGATACTGGATATGATTTCACACTTTTTATCCATTGGACGGTTAATGTGTGCCAATGTCATCAGTCCAATGAAAGCAGATGGGAAATGTAGCAAGCTTTTGCCCAATAAGAAGAAACGAGGGTTGGCTCAGTTGAAAGAGCATGCAACTCTCAATCTTGGGGTTGTGAGTTTAAGCCTCACGCTGGGTGTAGAGATTACTTAAATGAACAAATAAAAACTTAAGAAAAAAGAAGAAATAAGAACTCTTGATCATATCTTTCAGAACATGTCCACATGCTTCGAGGAAATGTCAAAATGGGCCATGTACCTCAGGGTTTGGAATCATTTGAAGTTCTTTAACATTTCTGCTTTTTCAAGAGAAAATTGCCATATAAATCACCTTATGTCCTTTGATAAGTCGTTACGTTAAAATACTAAACCTGATTCTTTGTTTTCTATTCTCAGATAAGAAATACCAAATAAAAACATTAAAAAATATCCCTACCAATTGGAAATATTCATAATGACATGATGCAGGCTATGTTTCTTTTATTGAGAAAGACATTTCAAAAAAAAAGACAAAAAATGCCATGCCAATCTCAGAAATATTGATCATTTATGGGGTAGATTATTCCTGGGCTCTGGTATGACCTATTGATTGAATGAGATACCTGTAACAAGCATACATTAGTTATATATACATATACACATATTTTTAAAGATTTTATTTATTTATTTGTCAGAGAGAGAGAGAGAGAGAGAGCATAAGCAGGGGGAGTGGCAGGCAGAGGGAGAAGCAGGCTCCCCACTGAGCAGGGAGCCCGATGTGGGGCTCGATCCCAGGACCCTGTGACCATGACCTGAGCCGAAGGCAGATGCTTAACTGACTGAGCCACCCAGGCGTCCCAGTTACATCTTTAATTTTAAAAAAATCAACATAAAAATCAAGGGGCTAAGATAATTTAAATCCCTTTAAGCAGTGAAAAGAAAAAAAAAATGCTCATTCTTCTTGTGTTCTATGTCTTATGATACAAATGCTCCATATAATTTCCTGGATAATGTTTACCGGCCTGTCTGCCTATATGCTAATTTCAATAAATTTCTAAAGACCAAGCCCAGAGCCAATGGAAGGCAAGCTGTAATGCTGGGTCTATACTGACAGCTCATCAGAACAGGCCAAGCTCCCTTTTCTGCTTGGATGTCATCATTCTGTGACTATGAAAGCATAAAACTGGAGACTGTTTCAGCAGGTCATTGTCGCTACAGCTTGCTCAAACAGAAATAAAACAGCTTCCCGTGCTTATTGATCTTGCACTTTTTGCCATTTTTATGCTCTGTTGACCCGAAGCTCAGTAAGGATGTATTTTGTAAAAGGAGCTGAAAGTTTTCTTTCTCAGTAGATGAGACATTTCACATTTTGGCTGCATGCAAAAAACAACTTCATTTTTTTTTTCCTAAATGCATTCTCTCTGTGACTTTAAAAGAATAGTTGATCTTTAAGTAACACATGTGATACTAGTTTTTCCATTTTAAAATAATCACATTATTGCAGACATTTTAATAGCTGTAGAGGTTGCTATGTATTAACATGATTCATGGTCCTTGACAGTGCTGTGTCTGAAAATCCCCCAGGAATGCAAAATACAAAACTCCACACACGTTCAAATTTTACTGCCTGCAGCTAAAAGAAGGGAAAGAACTTAAAACTGTTGAAACCCTTCAACTTTAAAAGCATTAATAGATGGTCCCAGGGGATTAAATCTAAATCTTAATGTGTAAAAATCAAGTTAATAACCAGAGAGATTAATATGGCTGCATTTGATTATTGTGATAATGCAAACAATTAGTACTGCCAAAGTGAGATGTATTAGCCTCCTTCTTGCCCCTCACATCAGCAAGGCACTGGAAACAAATGGAAATAAAACATTTTACTCCAAGGTTTTCTATTGGGTTTTTTCTTTTTTTTCTTTCTGCCTTTGTCTTTCCTTCATTGTAGCTGACTCACTTTTGAAATTTTATTTCAGACCAGAATCATCAAATCTTTTCATTTTGAAACTACAATTTCTATAAAACTAATAGCAATCATCAGATATCATTGATTTCATAATGTCAGAAATGTATTCATGTATACTTCTTTAATATCAGTTACTTTCTAAATCTTCATGGTAAAGGAAAACAGAAGGCTGTTGGGGGGGCGGAGTTTGAGGGGGAAATGGAAACAAAGAAAAGATAAAGGTAACATGGGAGGTATATACCATTTAGTTTTCAATTCTCAAGGCTTTTCAGGAGGCGACAACTGGCATCTTTGTAATTGTTTTACTTCATGTAGCAGTTTCTGGAGAAAGGGTGGCTTCTGGAGAAATCTGCCTGAGAGTACAGAATGTCTTCTCATTAGACAAGTTCCTACCTTTTCCTTAATCTTGTGCCAGGCAGAAAAATGGGCTTCGGGTTGGTGGGCAGTGGGAAAGAAATCACCATAAAGAGAGGAGTTGGCTTAAAAGGAGTAAGTCTGGCTATGTGAATAAATGGATCAGATCTTGTGCCAACAATTAACTGACGCTAGGAAGACATCTGCCCTTCAAATGAAACTGACAGAAAAAAAAATAGTTTAAAAGCCGGCTATAAATCCACGTGAAGCCTCCCCAATAAATAGGCATTGCGGTAAACAGAAGTCCATCTGAAGCATCATCCTATGCATATATATAGGATATATAGGACATACACTTACCTGGGTATGTTTTAGATCCTCAGAATTTTAAAATATTACCTTGCTATTAAAAGGTGAAATTAAGTTAAAACGGGTGAAGAGTTAATACGATGTATTTTTAAGGAAATGAACACAAAGGAAGCTTAGAAAATGGACATTTTAGTGATTTATTTGGGTGGGGGGGGGCTCAGACGTGTTCTGGCCTATGTCACTTGAAACCTTTTATTTTGCTTCTCAGTTCAGATCTGTGTTGTGCATCAAATGGGTGTCCCATTCGTTATTTTTGTTTTCGCAGGGTCTTCAGGGAATTCCGGGGGACCATTTAATAAACCGCCACGACAATGGAAGAGTTGTTCACTTTGCCTCAGCAAAGTATCTGAGGAAAGTGTGTTTAGAGGTAGGGAGGGGGATCTGTCAGTAGCTGCTGCTCGCTGAGCCAGGCAGCCTCGTGACAGTTACTAATATCAGCAGATTTAATGTGTTTAGTCTAGTTGTGAGGTTTGTGATGTGTTTTTGATTTCCTGCTTCAGAAATGCATTTTGGCTAGAAAACAGTGAGGCATACAATTCTTGTTCTTAGCATGCCACAGTCAGGAAATTGTTACCTTTGTACCCAATTTATATTACATCATAAGTTACCTACACGCCGTTTGAGATCGTTACTTCTGGGTTATTCGATCAGTGTGCGAACATGAACTCAAAGGTAAGGACTGTGAGGCATGTGAATTTAGCCCGTGCCCACACCTAGGCTGTGTTAGGCTCCACAAGTGCATTTTCCTTTCCTTTGTCCTGGGTGCTTCAGTTTATCTTTAATCTCCAGGGACTACGAAATTGCCTCATTGTCTTTTAAAATCTTTAACATTCTCTCTTGCTTTAGAACCAATTTGGAAAAGAATACACAAACCACCTGCACAACCCGAACAGAGCACTTTTCTCTTCTTACTTCTTTCTATAGCAGTGAGTGGTTTATGCATCTTTCTTTTCTTTGCAACTCTTAAACATATTTTGTCCCTTTTCTTAGTATCAATTTAAAGACATCAAAGAGGGGGGAGAAACCTCATAGTGGGCTCTTGCACTCTGCAGACTTTCTAGTTTTGTCTTAACTTTGGCTTATTGTTCTGTTTCATGCTTGGTGGTAAGTAGTCAGATTCTATTTTTGACATGGAGTTTTGCTTTGTGGTGCATTATGTTAGGAGAGCTTGGGGTGCAGGGCTGGAGTAACTATTATTTTGTAGTGTAGAAATCAGATTTATTTTAAATATTTAGATGTTTAGCAGCCATGCATTGATAACTATACTTCACTCTTAATTCGGTGCTGGAAAAAAGAAATTGAAGAGAGATATTTAAAAATAATTTTGCTAGGACGTATTTGTATTTCATTTTGGGGTTTAAAAAATAATGTCATTTTAGCCTCAAAAGCTTTTTATTAATATACTTATAAATCGTCAATCAGCATACTCATACATCAGTATGTAGATAACAGAAGTTGCAGAAAACATATTGAAAAAGCAGTAAATGCATACTGAGAGAAAAGCTTGCACGCTCCATTCAAGGACATCCCTCTAATACTAGTTAATGAAACAGCAAAAAAAAATATAGAACAATTACATATTTTTAAAGCGAAGACAACTGACTTTTTTTTTTTTTTTAATTTAAGAACTATAAGAAAATCTCAGAGAAAAGTGTGAGAAAGTGGGAGGTCAACTCACCACCTCACCTCAATTCAGGGACAACTTCTATCACTTTTATGTATCTCCTTTGTCTATGGGAAATAGCATTAGGCTTTTCATGTTAAGAACATACTTTATATTTTGTAATTTCAGAGTTCAAAAAGGAGAGATCTTGTATTTTTTAAATAGAAAGAAGTCTTAAAAACCAAGCCTACCTGGAGGGGAATTGAGGGCACAATCAGGTCTGTCTTCCAGCCGCCAGGTCAGTAGGCCACTGGGATGCACCCATCTTCCCAAGGGCAGGAGGATTTCCCGCTGTTTTTCCGGGAGTGACCTAGAAGGAGGTTAATGATTCCGAAGAAGGACTTTCCCCTCAGGGAAAATTTAATCTTGTGACCTTTTTCTCTATCTGTCCATTTCTTTTAAGTCCTAGACTCCCTTCATTTAACTTACATCAAGCTGTTTTATTTTCTTCAAAAACATGGTTGAAGTGACTGCTTGGCTTTCATTTAACCCTTGAACTGAATGCATTTCAAAATGAAATTTCTGTGCAGAGGATAAGCTTCATGTTCTTTCTAATCTCTATATTTCCCTCAAAAAAAAAAATCATCGATCCTTATAAACAGTGTGATAGGGAAGTCCAGAAACAAATGCTGTTTGTGTTACTCTTATAATTGTCTTTCCTAGCAGCTGCACACACAAGGGCAAGAGATTCGGAATAAAGCATTGCTTGATTAATTGATAAATTCTTTAAAAATATTGTTTGGGATGTGTGTGTGTCCTTGTGTGTGTATGTATGATGACTGGATTTTCTGATGTGCTCAGAGTGCTAAGATCGTTACAAGGAAATTTTTAGTAAGAAATACGTAAATGATGACAAGATCCCTTCACAGAGAATTTAAAATTACGAAAAAAAAAAATCAGCTTTATCTAGCCAGTTTCACTTTTTTTCCTATCCGAAATATGCAGACATTAGTAGATCAAATTCAGTGTCAGAATACAGTAAAATAAAACTATAATTATTTTTATTATTCTCATGGGTTCAGACTCACGGGTGCAATGAGTTCTTAAGGGTAAAGTGAAAACAGAAACTGCCTTGTGCTCAAAGTTGTTAGTTTTTTAAAAACAACTTTTTATTCTGCCACAGACCCAGGACATTTTCAGCACGATCATATTACTCACTTTTACTGCCAACATAAATTAAAATAAATATTTCTTAATTTTTAGCATTATAATGTTCCATTTTGGAAACAGTAAATCCAGAACACTGTGATTCCTGTGAACGTATAACACAGCCTATGCATAGATTCTCTAATATTTAATATGCTGTATTGCCCAGAGAATTTTGGTTTTTTCCCTTGGGGTAAATGCCATTCGGAGGCAGCTGAAGGTAGAACTACCAAAGAAAGCGTCAGCTGTTCAGCTAGTCGATTTTCTGTGGGCTCTATCACTCCAGTACGCATGGACTGAGAATGTGCACTCAGCATAAATGATAACCAGGACCAGTCTTTGCCCTTAGGGTATCCTGAAATCTGTGATAACCATCACCATCATGGGATAATTAAAGACCAATTACCTGTGAATTGCAGGAGTACTGACTATGAGTACAACAAAAGGGAAAAGCAACAATAGTAAATAAACAATATCATTTTACAAAGTGCTCTTACATACACCATTATAATTTCTTTTTTTTTTTTAAGATTTTATTTATTTGAGAGACAGAGAGAGAGAATGGGGTGGGGGCAGAGGGAGAGGGAAAGAACCTCGAACAGACTCCACACCAAACATGAGCCTGACGGGGGTCGATCCCACGACCCTGATCATGACCCTGAGATCATGACCTGAGCCAAAACCAGGAGTTGGATGCTTACCTGACAGAGCTACCCAGGTGCCCCACACCATTATAATTTCTGCGAGTTACTTGAGGCTTCAATTTTTCAAGAATAATAATACCTTTCCCATACCGCACAGGGTTGTTGGGGAAATCTGATTATATGGAAATGTTACATGCCTGGCACTGAGTCAATAGCTTGAGAGGTAAGGAAACCGAAGGCCAGAGAAGTTACACAACTTGCCTAGGGTAAGATAGGTAATTCAGTGGCAAAGCTAAGATTGCTTTACTTTCTTCTGTCAGTGTCCAATGTCTGACATTATCCAAATTAGCAAGTCCTAGACCGAGCTTGCTATCTTCTTCAGCAATTGTTCTTCTTTTGCTACATCCTAATTTGGCTGATGCATTCCTGTTCCCTGATCTACGCAAGCCACAGTTTTGGAGGCATCATTTCTTCCTTCATTTGTCACTCAACCCATCACCAAGGCTTAGGTTCAATGCATAGATTACCCCTGAATGATTTACAATGGCTATGCCTACTGTCAGTGCCCTTACTTTGAGTTCTGACCTTCAACATGCCTGACTCACCGTAATCCTCCCTAATTGGTCTTTGCCTTTCTCTTTTCCTCTTCCACGCACCCTACCACAGGGGTCTTTCCAGAACACAAATCTGAGCCTGTTATTCCTCTGCTCAAAGCCTTCAAGGACTCCCTGTCCCAGCTCCCACCATGCCTCCCAATGCAGTCTTCCCACTTCTCACCCTAGCTGTTCCAGACTATTCGCAGATCTCTGCTAGTCCACGTTTCCATCCTTTGCATATTGTGTACTCTCTCTCTCTTTTTAAAAGATTTTGTTTATTTATTTACCTGAGAGAGAGAATGAGGGAGAGAGAGAGAGCAGGAGCAGGGGCAGAGGGAGAGGGAGAAGCAGACTTCCTGCCGAGCAGGGAGCCCGACGCGGGGCTCGATCCCAGGACCCTGGGATCATGACCTGAGCCGAAGGCGGACGCTTAACGACTGAGCCACCCAGGCGCCCCTACTGTGAGAAGGCAGAAGACAGCTGACTTTTTTTTTTTTTCAATTTGAGAACTATAAGAAAATCTCAGAGAAAAGTGTGAGAAAGTTGGGAGAAGGCAGAGAAAAACTGATGATTCTGGAAAGATAGGGGTCATTGATAACCTTCCATGCACAGAGTCCTAGAGACATAGTCAAGGGCATGAAACAGGAATGGATCATCAGGATTCTGGAAGAGAGGCTTAAGATCATGCAGATCTGAATTTTGAAATGTTAAATTACTTTTAAATTATTCTTTTTATCTATAATTGACTATTAGCAGTCTTTGAAAGATATACATTTTAGTCTATAATCTAGGAGTATAAATTTCAGAAGTTTATCTGTAACAAGTAATGATTGCTTCAATTTTTTTTCTTTTTTTGGTTGTAACGCTAGAGATTCAATTTCAAAGTGTGCCCCTACTTCTAGTGTTCCAAGGTTGATAAACAAAACTCTCCCTTTATTTTCCTCTCTCTCCCTCTCAACCTTTCCCTCCCTCCCTCCCTCCCTCTCTCTCTCTATATATATTTTACCATATACTTTACAATTATAATGTGTTATCAAATGACTAGTTGCCCACCACTCAGACTATTTTAGGCTGAAGAATACAAATAATTATAACCCTTTGCAGAAACATGGGGTCAACCTTTATGGTAGCACAGACTGGCCTTGCACAAAGGCCGCTGAGAAAGTAAGGGCTGGCTCAAATCCAACTGGCACTTTACTCCCCCAAAAAGGGGCTGAGGCCAGGGGCTATGTCCACCAAAGAGGACCTCTCCATCCAATTCACACCAAGGTGCTGTTTGGGCTAACACTGCCCTGCAGAAACACCTCCATCATCATTTTATTTTATATGCCTTTCCCCTGACCTTTCCCTGCTCAGTTAGTTTTTTATTAAAGTGAAGCAACCAGAATTACAGCAATATTTCAGCAGTAGATGCCCAATGACTTTATATAAGAGTTTGCTGCAATTTCCTAGTATTTTGTTGACTTCTTGATGAAGGCACACAAAACATACTTCTTTCTCATTGGCCACATTTCAAGTGCTCATAGCCACATGTAGCTATTGGCTACCATAATGTGCAGCAGGGAAAACATTTCCATTATTGTAGAAAGTTCCACTGGACAGTGCTATCCTAGAGGGACGAGACCAATGATAATAAACAAACAAGCGAACAAGGTAATTTCAGATAGCAGTAAGTAGAACGAAGGAAACTGAATAGATGTGATGGAGGGCAGAGGAAGTGCACAGGATGCTGAATGCTGGAAAGCAGCAGCCAGGCAAAGCTCTGGGGGCTGATCCTCCCAGGCAGAGAGCCCAGTAAGTGCAAAGGCCCTGAGGTGAGAACGAGTTTGGCATGTTTGAGAAATGGAAAGGTCAGTGTAGTGTGGGCTCAATGAGGCAGGAGAGGCGGGTGGGAAGATAGCAAGTCAGAGAGGTGCAGGGGCCATATCCTGCAGGGCCGTATATGCTATGGTAAGGGGCCTGGATTTTGGTCTAATTGCAATGGAAAAACACTGGAGAATTTTAAACAAGGAGTGACATGACCCGATTTGTATTTTTAAAAGACTCTTCTGGCCACTTGAAGCAGATCTTATAAAGGTGAATTTCCAGGTCTGGCCAGATAAGGGGATAAATATAAAAATGTTATGATAAAGGAGTCTATGTGTATATTTTAAATTGTGTATTCATTAGTGCCACATTTGTATGCTATCCTTAAGTCATTTTTTTTAAAGATTTTGTTTATTTATCTGACAGAGAGAGACACAGCGAGAGAGGGAACACAAGCAGGGGGAGTGGGAGAGGGAGAAGCAGGCTTCCCGCCGAGCAGGGAGCCCGATGCGGGGCTCGATCCCAGGACCCTGGGATCATGACCTGAGCTGAAGGCAGACACTTAATGACTGAGCCACCCAGGAGTCCCCCTTAAATCATTTCTAAAAACTAAAACTTTGTGTGGACCTGTCGAAAAAGATGAATACAAGTTCTAAGAAAGAATAGCAGGTCTGCAGCTAAGATAGGGCTTAGAGTTCTGTTTCACAGGAGGTCCTTTTTCTCTGCCCTCTGTGGAGACGGCAGAGCACCAAGAGGTGCTTAGGACATCTGCAAGTGGATCAATGATGGAACATGGGGAGCTTGGCCCAGTCACAGGAGCGACATCCTTCTGGAGGCGCCTGAGAAAGTTCTAAACATGACATTGGCCAAACAACCAGGTGGCAAATCATAAACCAGCACAAAAAGAGAGGAGTGAAGTCATAGGTGTGGAAAGAGCTGGTAGTAGAGAAATTTAATATCTTAAAAAAGGAAAGGCAAGAGAGGGCAACATTTTGGAATATGTAGTAATCCTCTAGGTGTGTTACTCTAGGATCCAGAGTTAAAAAGGAAAAAAAAAAAAGTTAGCAAGGGAAAAGTGTATCCCAAGATAAGTTTCTGATGTGAGGAAGAGCAAATGATTCTTCAACAATATGGGAACACCAATAATGGCCTCTGTTAAAACTATGTTGTATCCATCTTTTTAAAAAAATAATCGAAGATGATTCTTCTGTTAACTAGCTCTGTGACTTGGAGCAAATCCCTCAGCGTCTGAGATTTGGTTTCTGTACCAGTAAATAAGAGGCTTAAGGTTCGTTTTTATGCCTCTGAGACATCTCTCTCAGGTCTAAAATGGAGATGGTTTATTGAAATGCCAAGAAGTTCCTTTTAGAAGAATAACACAGAAAGTAAGAAAAGAAGAAAAGAAAGAAATTTTTTGTTACAGAACTTTGTGCTAATAGCTTTAATTAAACCAAAGGCAATAACAGTAGCCAGAAACAGAAGCTGAAGATGAGATACTTGTACAGCTAAAGAGATACTGTACCATTATGTGTATTGAGAAACATTATAAATGCAAGAAAGACAAGATAGGGATAACCCATTTAACTGGAAACACCGCAGGTTCTGAGGTTGGCCACATATTTACTGTGTATATTGCTCCAAGAAGAATTTAACTTTGGAAAAGGCTCATGAGGAAGGGCTTCAAGGACAGAAAATAGGAGCAATAGGGCAGAAATGAAAGGCTGCGTGGTATTTGCTTCTTACAAACTCTGCACTTTCATACCACTAGCCCATGTGATGTCTCTGTGCACCTTCTTCTGGGCTGATACAACTGTGTGCTGGGCTATCAGTAGTAAGATACAGAATGTGGGCTGGATTTCAGCCCCCATTCATCTCTTTGTGAACAACCCACAAAACTGATGACTTTACTTAGCTGTGTGCCTCAAATAGCTTTCCCCAGTTCTGTCTGGCAAAACCCTCCTCATCCTTCAAGAGCCAGGGTGAATGCCACCTCGTCTGTGAAGCCTGCTTCAACCTTCTCAAGCAGGATCGATCTCTCCAATTGTTGTGCTCTCAAGCAATTTGGTTATCCTCTTAGGACTGTGCCTATCATGTTTAATTACAGCTGTTTTTTTGTTTTTTGCTTTTTGTTTTAAAGAAGTTTTCTTTCTTTGCTGGATCTTGAACTCCTGAGGGCAGGATTCAGCTCATACAGTTCTAATCAGAGAATAAATATGTAGTAAATGTGTATTGAATTAATGATGCATGGTTGAAAATTCTAGTCGAAATGAAGCAAAATAGGCAGAAAAAGATGAAGGAGAGAAAGTCTTCAGTAAGATAGAGGTGCAAATATGAGGTTCAGTAGGAGAAGACTCAAAGAGCTTTAAAGTAGTTGGGTAGGAAGAATAAAGAATGTCAAAAGAAAGAGAATGTGAAGAAGGAAAGATGGCGAATAGAGAAAGCCAGCAACTTAAAAGATAAAATGTTCAGAACACAAGCAAAGATGGGAGTAGAGGGAGGAGCTCAAGAAAAATCCAGGAAAACAAGCAAAAGAGGATCATTATCTCCACCACAAGGTTGGAGAAATGTGGAAAGAAGAAAGAAGGAAGGCCCAGGAAAAATACTCTATCATTTATCTATCTATCTATCTATCTATCTATCTATCTATCTATCTATCTATCATCTATCTATCGAGAGGGGGAAGAATCCAGATTATGGGGATTAGGATTAATGGGTCAATTTTTGTTGGGACTGAAAATAGTTAAAAATATAGGGAAGAGAGGGAAGATTAATATTCAAAATAATCAGTTCCAAGTGTAGGGTACCATTGTGAGACCTTGCAAGAGGAAAAACTCGGATTGCTCTTGGAAAATGCATGTGGCAGAAAAAGAAAATGCCAGGCATTGACTTTACAGTGGGTACCAGGTCCCGCACTGGATGCTTTGTAAATGTATTTCTTCAGACTAAAAGTGTTAATCTTGGCCTTTTCATTCCTGACAAATGAAAGCACATAAACATGCTCTTTTAGTTCTTCACACACCTGACTAGCAAATGGACTATAATAACCGGCAAGTGGGTGGTGAGAAAGGAATAGCTGTTAATATCTAAGCATGGACTATTATTTTAGACAGTTTGTACTAAAAAGGGAATCCATTTAGTGAAAGTTTAAAAAGAAAAACAAAATTACCTAAAAGAGAATGCTAAAGCATGACCATTTGTCAATTTTGGCCCCTTAGCATCCTACTCCTTTTCTCTTTGGGGAAATACCACCTATCGTGATTTCAGAGGGAGGTAGGAACTCATCTCCATCTCCTATAAGGTGGGCAGACAGTCCTTGCCTCTGAGCTCTGACAGGTGGAGCAGGTGTGTGACCTCAGCTCAGCCAAAGGATGCCCCACTCCGAACTTGGGATCTTTAGGGAAGGATGTAAAAGGCCAGAATGGCTAGAGATCATGCATAGTGGCGGCAGTGAAATACAAAGTCTAGCAGTGCCCAAGTACCCTGCAACATGATGTCCTCACCAAAGTCCCTGATGCGGGACCTTGACTGAGCTTTGACAGATTTTAGCTTCTCTTGCTGCTTGTGCCTTCCCTGAACATCCTTCTTCAGTCTTCCTCAATTCTCTTAGCTACCTGCTACCCTTTTAAGAGATTGTTTTTGTGTCTGAGTTTGCCTAAATTAGTTACTGGAAAGCCTCCTATAGACTGAATGTTTGTGTCCCCCCAAATCCATACATTAAATCCTAATACCCAATGTGATGGTACTTGGAGATGGGAGGGCCTTGGAGGTGATTAGGTCATAACGGCGGATCTCTCATGGATGGAATTAGTGCCCTTATACCATAGGCCCCAGAGAGGTCCTTGCCCCTTCTACCATGTGAGGACATAATAAGAAGACAGCCATGTAGGCACCAGGAAGCAAATGCTTACCAGACACTGAATCTCCTGGCACCTTGATCTTGAACTTCCAGCCTCCGGAACTGTGAGAAGTAAATTTCTGTTTATAAGTTACCCAGTGTATGCTATTGTATTATCAAAGCTTGAAAGACCCACACAAAACTCAGGTGTGTATACAGTAGCCCCCCCCTCCTCCATGGGGGACTCATTCTAAGTCTCGCAGTAGGATGCCTGAAACCTCAGATAGTGCCAAACCCTATATATACTATGTTTTTTCCTATACATACATGCCTACCATAAAGTTTAACTTCTAAATTAAGCATAGTGTAAGATTAACAACAACTAATAATAAAATAGAATGATTGTAACAATATACCATAATAGAAGTTATATGAATGTGGTCTCTCTCCCAAAATACCTTATGTACTGAACTTACATTTCCTCTTCTTGCCGTGATGTGAGATGACAAAATGCCTATGTAATGAGATGAAGTGAGATGAGTGGCATAAGCTTTGTGATATAGCATTAGGTTATTATTAACTTTTTTTTTTTTTTTTTCATTTGACATGACAGAGAGTGTGAGCACAAGCAGGGGGAGCGGCAGGCAGAGGGAGAAGCAGGCTCCCTGCTGAGCAAGGAGCCCGATGCGGGACTCGATCCCGGGACCCCGGGATCATGACCTGAGCCGAAGGCAGACCCTTCACCAACTGAGCCACCCAGGCATCCCGAGGTTACAATTGACTTCTGATGCTAAGTCAGAAGGATCATTTGCTTCGGGACCTTGGTTGACTGGGAGTAAATGAAATGGTGAAAAGTGAAGCCATGGATAAAGGGGGATTACTCTGTAAGTTATCTCTTTTGTGTAACAAATACCCCTAAACTCAGAGACATAAACAACAGTTTCTGTGGGGCAGGATTCTGGGAGCAACTTAGCTGGGTCTTCTGGCTATGGGTCTCTCACAAGGTTGCAATGAAGGTGTCAGCCAGGACTACGGGGGGTGGGGAGATCTCATTTGAAGGCTTGACTGGATGAGGAGCCATTTCCAAGCTCACTTATGTAGTTGTTGGTGGGGTTCAGGTTCTCGTGGGGTGTTGGACAGAGGGACCCAGTGTCATGCTGATTGTTGATCGGAGGCCTCCCTTGTTTCCTTGTTATGTAAGTCTCTGCATAGCGCATCTTACAGTATGGCAGGTAAAGTCTCGGAGCAAGCAAGAAAAGCCAGAGAGAGAGAGAGAGAGAGAGAGGAACTTCTGTTATCTGAACTCAGAAATAGCATCCCATCATTTTGCTATATTCTGTTTGTTTGAAGTAGCTCACTAGGTGCAGCCCAGACTAAGGGGTTGGGATGACATAAAAGCATGAATACAAGAAGGCAGGCTCTTTGGGAGCCATCTTGGAAGCTGCCCATCACACCGTGATCAACACACATGATCTCTGTGGGTACTTTAGGCACATGGTGGGGAGCCAGGTGAGGGTAGAACACAGGAAAAAAGTGGGAAAGAATCAAGAAATTTAGGAAAAAGTATAACTTTAATGGAATCCATACAAAATAGGTTATTGAAAATATTTAAGAATAAACAGAGAAGGATATGGGAAATTTGAACCTCTTAGGTCAACAAGTTACATCCTGAACCTCTTAGGTCAACAAGTTACATCAGAGTTTATACCATCAGAAGTATGCATTAATAGCTGACACAACACTTAGCCTGTAATAAATAGGAGAAAGGGGAAAAGTACTTACTATAGTCACCAGAAGGGAGACAGGGAGAATTTCTAGGAAACACCCAGAAGAAAGCATTCCACAAAATAGGGCATGATTTAGTGTTAAACTATGAAAACGCAGGGTTTAACATCCAAATGCATGAGGTGGAGACGTGATGGGGAAACTGGCCAATTTGAAGGCAGGTAAAAATCATTAAAGAAGAACGGTAAGATTGATGATGTGGGCGTGTTTCTGTACCAGCAATATAAATCCATTTGGACAACTATGCAGTGAATTGAAAGCCAGTCCATATGTCTAGTCAATAAGAAAAAGGAAATCAGCTCACAGAACTCTGTTCATATGCAGTTGATGCATCAGAAGGTAGATTGCAACTTCCAACTATAATGAATATTTGTAGACAGTCAGAGTACAGAGTCAATAGAAAATAAATGCAGAAGCATGCTGGTAAGAATGGAGAAAAAAAAGGGGGAAATTAGGGAAGGAGGCCCCTCTGAATTCCTAAGGGTATGTTTGGGAGAGAGAATCATGCAAGACAAAATTAAGAAGAGAGGCTGGAGGAAGGCAAGGAGAAAATAAAAACTTGGGAAATACAGGGGCCGGGGTCCCTATGGAACTGATTCTGCCTCATCAAACGTTTTTAATTCCATTTTTTATACATAAGTTATAACTGGCAACCTCTGTTGAGACTGTTTTTTTATTGCCTTATGGAAAAGCAAGGCCAACATGATTAAAAGGCAATGTATTCTCTTCCCAGGGAAGGGGAGCTGGGAATGATGAAGCCAAGGCTTTTCTTCAGAGTGACATTTTTATGTTACAATTTTAATAAAAAATAAAGAAAAGGAGTACGAAGATTAGGGAAAACATTTTAGGTTTCATCTTCCCCACTTTGAATGATAGTGGGAGGGGTCAGTGCCCTTTAAGAAGAGAAACGTGATCCCTTAGAAAGGGGCAGGATATGAAAACAACAAAACAGCAACACAGAAATTATCACGTGGGGCATAAAGAGGAGGGATGTGAATACCCCAAACGGATAATACTAGATAGATATCCTAAGAGAATGCCATTCAAATAATGTAAGGTCTGGATGTTATGGGAATAATGATATGAAATAGAAACTGCTATATTTTGCAAGTATATGAAGTTTCTAGGGTTTGCAGTGGCCTGGTAATATCAGTCAAAAAGAACAAATGAGGGCTTGGAAACCTAGTGGCCAAAGGAAATAAGATATTTTTCTTTAAAGAGGGGACAAGCCCAGAGAAAGACAAATACCATATGATATTCACTCATTTGTGGAATTTAAGAAACAAAACAAATGAACAAAGGAAGAAAAAAGAGACCAATCAAGAAACAGACTTTTAACTCTAGAGAGCAAACCGATGGTGACCACAGGGAAGGTGGGTAGGAGGAGGGGGAAACTGGTGATGGAAATTAAGAGTACACTTCTCATGATGAGCACTGAGTCATGTCTAGAACTGCTGAATCATTATATTGTACAGCTGAAACTAATATAACACTGTATGTTAACTACACTGGAATTAAAATTAAAATAAATTTAAAAAGATTTGGCAATTAAAAAATAAAAAGAGGAGACTAGCCATGAATAAGGGCCAAAGGACTATACACAGAAAGATGAAAAACTCTGATAGGAATTGTGTGATTAGAATTTTCCCTTTAAAAGAATATCGACTCCCACCTATTATGTATTGAGCCTACGAGAGTCCCAGTGTTGAGGGTCAAATCGCATCAGTGGCATGTGTCCACATGGTGTCAAAGGTGAGACTGAGAATGATCACTCTTTCTCTGTTTTATATCGGTATCCACTTACTTCTCCATCTATATTTTGACCAACTTGAGAAATTTCTTTGGAAATTCCCAAATAAGGAGTTATGACTATGAACACTGCTAACCTCACATGGTCTTAGCAACAGAAATAGGAAAAAAGAGAGGTCAGAAAAGCTTTCATTCAAAAAAATTTACTTACTTTTGAATTTGGTGATTTTATATTTATAAGCATGAGGCTATCAAAATCACAAACGGTAATATTGGCACGGTGGGCAGACAAGAATGGGATGTCTGTATGCAGATAAAACTTAAGTCGATCTGACATTCTCTCATTAGAATTCGCTATTAATTGATATCTCTGCATGTCTTAATTATAGTGGTAATGAAGGTTCATAAATATTAATTCAAAGGTACCAAAATTTGTGAAGTACCTTCCGAATCATCAAAGACAGGTTAGGTGCTGTTCACTCCAACTTCAGAGATAAGTGAATTTATGGTGTTGTAATTTTTTGAAAAGTGTTAATCCATATAATATAGATCATCCATTTTCAGGCTGCAGGATAGCCAATAGTTTATTCTGTTTAACTCTGAACAATTCCCAAACATATATAAGAAAAATCCCTATTCCTAAAAATGCTGTTATTTTTATACCATGTCTCTAGTGTATATCTATCTCACTATAGCATATGAAGTATGCTTCTTATAATATGAACATCTCCCCCTTTCTGAAACCCCAGCTTTATAAGAATCTTTGCTGCATTTTCATAGAAGGCTAAAGAAAAAAAAATTCTCAAAAATTTTTTGAGATCAAGTGAGATCAAATTATAGTGTTTGAATTCCTTGAAAATAAGATGCTAGAAAGCCATGATATAGATCATCATTTCTTTTAATGAAGAGAAATACTATTCATTTATTCTAACACCAGTATAGCACAGCAAAAATATATCTACATAATTTTAAAGATTAACTTCCAAATGACTGATGCTCAGGGATGGTTATGCTATGGATAGCTTCTAACTTTTATATTTAAATTTTATCCTTTTTCTTAATTGTAGTTGCCACTCACCACTATTGGGTTTCTTTTACTTATGTCCAGATTTTAATGGCCAATATTTTGGTTTTTGTATGCTGTAGTGCTAACCATATGTCCTGGTATTTTAATAATTATGTTAAACTATGACAACTGAAGAACCTACTTGTCCTCATTTGTACAAGAACTTAAATATAAAAAATTTGAGGTATAAAACAAATGACATGATCTAATTTAAGTGTGTAAAATTAATTCAGGTGTAGCATCTAAAACTTTAAAAATATTTATCCATAGACATCATTATGTAGACATAACGTGAAAAATTTTGATTATTATAAATTTTTCAAAATGGGAGAAACGTAATTTGCCATTTTAGGAAATGTGACTATTCCCTCTTTATTTCATTATCTACAAATTTTATAGTTCTAATTACAGTGATTATTTTTAGTTTGTGCCAATAAGTTCTACAAACACCTAATATTGGTAACACTTCAAAAGATGGATTCAATCTCTTAACTGCTTTTTTCCTTTATGGTCTCTTTTAATGGTACATGCTCATTTTTTGTTAGCTGATAACTTAAAAATATCCTTACATTCTTTAGAATTTTCAAATGAATACTACCTGGTTTTTCTAATGTGCTACAACCTATTTCCTTGAGATGTTGCCTCACCTTTTAAAAATACCTTCAAAAGTACCTTTTGTTACTTGCGAATGTCATTCTAGTATAAGACCTCTGTTTTCTCTTTACAACTTCTATAGTAAAGAAAGGATTTCCCCTCTTTTTTAATTGTTTCAGTGGATCAACAAGGCCCATTGGGGTGCTTATGAAGGTCTCAGAAAGAAAAGATGACTGTGACAAACTATGAGCGTTAAATGCTACTATACATGATACAATTAAAATTTTAAAATTTCGCTGAATGACACATAATCATAACATAAATGTAAGTTGTGGAAGTTATATAAGCACAGCATAAATGATGTATACTGTGCAATTTTTAAAACATTCCTTTCTTGATATATTTTACCACAAAATAGAAAAGTGCTTATGCACATATATCTGCAATTTTAAAAAGGGACTTAATGACTCAGATTTTATGAAGGGAAAAAAATGTCAAGTTAATAAGACTTAGTGAAAAAAAAAGACTGAAAACAGAATTTATTATTCATAATGGCAAAATACATTTGCTATATTTATGTATTCAGTACAGACTTTCCCATGTGAAGTTCCTAAACGATTTTGCAGTCAAATATTACTACCCATTTTGTAGATTAAGAAAAGTGGTAGGGGATGGTTATGGGAATAGGGGATGGGTATCAAGTAATTTATGGAGGATGACACAGTGGATGAGTAAAGGAACTGGGAACAAATAATAGTTTCTGTGTGCTAAAAACATTGCCTTCCCATATGTATCACTGACATTTTGCACAAATGTCGATAAACATGTCAACAAACGTTAATTTAAAAGCCTCTTTTACATCGTTCTAATGTTAATATGCTAGTATACACGTGTGTGTATGTAACACATACATATTTTATATATAAAACACATTTATAGTTTACACACACACACACACACAAGACTCAGATGGGTTTTGATGCAACTTTGCCCCTTCATATGATTTTAAAGGTCTTTATAAATGATCCTCCTTAGAAAGCTTCTGGGAAGTAATAGGGCATATTACTCAGGCAGATAGTACACTTAGATTTGAAGTAAACTTGTAATACCTTTTAAAAAATCTGGAACCAATCTTTAGAACAATCTGAAAATGTTACATAAAATTGTAACATAGTATAGATAAGTAAAAGAAAGTAAAACATATGTTAAAGATATATTTTTTTAAATCATGAAGACTGTTTTCTTTGAAATTGGTTTAGACTCCAGATTGCAACTTTGACACTATGACTTAAAACATACCAAAGAGATTTATGTTTTGCAATTGACATTTTAAATTGAAGATTTACTTGAACTGGTACCTAATATGTTTTGTGTAATTAATTCCTTTGAGGTCAGTTTTCATAGACACAGAACTCCTTTAACATTAATCCCTCCTTTAGCAATATCTTTATTGTTGGAATTTGCAATTGAAAAAAAAAAAGTTAATCTTTTTCAAAGGAGGTTTTCAGTCCCAGGTATTTTATTTGTTTCACTGACAGGTTTTCTTAAAAATGCAAAATATCTTAAAAGTGGATGCTATGGAGTCAGTGTAAGAAAAAAGGTGGAAATTAAATAAATCAGGCATTAATAAGACATGGAAAGTTTAATTATATGCTTAAGTTCTTAATGAAGGGACTGAATAATGAAGGGTCTATCTCATTTTAAACTTTAGACTATTATTCAAGTTATCTGTACACAACACTTAAAACTCATAAGCCTTATATATTTATCTTTTCTATTTATTTATGGAATTTTGCATAAATTACTTGGTGGATAACATAATTTGATGGATGATGGTGTTCAATAAACTGTTGTTGCATGAATGACATTTTGATTGTAGCTTAATTTCCAGTTTTGATTTAAGAATGGGAAAAATATAGCTAAAAGTTGGGACATAAGTAACTGAGCAGATAGTGGTTTGCTATCCCCCAAATAAATTTTATTAAGCAAGAAAATGTTTTCTAATTAGGCATGCTTACATATTCCCAGTTGTTAATTATGTTCTCTTGTGTTGGCGAATGAAAGACGGAAACACAATTTTCCTTCTTTAGCATCTCTGTTGCCTTTATCATATATATTGGATAGTTTGTATATTCTTGATGTCTATTTATTTATAAAGCATGGAAAGTAATTTTGAGTCTACTCAGCACTGCTTAATGAAAGCGAGCACTCACCAATTCCACGTAATTGATTAATTCACATGGCATATAATGGTAAGGAATGCTGAATCAGTAGGTTTTGTCTACCAGGGTAATACTTGGCCCTTCAAAAGGTGGGATGGTCATGTTTGTCTTGGGCTTCCAGACACCTTAATGAGTCATAAGAAAATACTTGTCCTGTCTTAAAAAAAATTCTTTTTACATGTTATGTGTTATTACTCCATCCATGAACAATGGCACTCAAGTATTTGCAAAGTTGATGTTTTTTACTCAGAGTCTTGATGGTGGCTTGGGCTCATGAATAGATTTTGGAGTTTATGTTTAGAGAAATAATTAGTGGTTTTCTTCCCCCCCCCACCCCCAGACATTTATATTGAACTTAAAATATTTAAAGAAATCTTGCAAAAACATTTTCTCTGTGTAGATTAATTTGTGAGATTAGGTAAAAAGTTATTTTTGTCTTTTGGAGGGTTGGCACTTTAACTCCTCCTAGAAATACTATGTAGTACTATCCCAAACTGGCATCTGAGACTCTTGAAACAGATCTACATTCTCTGATCTAAGGGTTTTATTCATCTCTTACAGAGGAAGGCAAGAGAAATATTAACACTGGGAAGAGAAAGAACAATCACAGACTAAAATAGACAAAGTAGTATATTGAGGAAGAACAAACAATATCAACCTACATAGAAGACAACTTTAACAAATTAATTTAGCTATGCTTTAGTAACATGTTAACAGTTTTTCACATTTCAGTAAAAACAGGTTTAGATGCTATTAATATTTTGGATAGTATCACACATAACTTGGGACCACACATACCTGGTATCATCATAGCATCCTGCACACATATGGCTACCACATGAAAGGAAAGCATTGTAAAAACTTGGAGTCTTAAACATTTTTCTTTTCTGAAGGAGTTCTGTGAAATGGAATCGTTATAAAGTTATGTGTAAAATCTAGAATCCCGAATGTTGGAATGTAGATTCTTCAGCTAAAGTTGTGTGCTTTATTATTTCACAGCCATGCAAAATTATATTTATTTGAATGCAACTACGATTTCATTTTAGAAATTCCTGTAGATGGACTGAAAACTCATTTCATTATAATGAACGTGATGGGAAAAAACATATACTGTATCTACTTTAGGGTCAAAGCAGTTTAAAGGTTAGGTTGGAAATAAAAATACAACTTCCTCAAAGCTTTGATGACTCTGAGTGGTCTTTATATCTTAATTTTACAGAATGGAGAATTTCTTCTTTAATCTGGTTAAGAACAATACCACTTGTACTAAATTCTGCCCATTTGTGTAATTAATGAACTCTATTCTGTATCTCTTGATTTCCACAAAGACTTGTGAAACTCAGCTCTATTTTGGTTGTCCTGTCTGGCATTTATTGACTTGACAAGCGTGTCCAATCAATAAACAGAAAAAAAAAATTAAAATATCCTTCTTCCTAGGATAGAAGGTAGAAGAAGGAAACACGTGGTGGTTTCTTGTTTTGGGATGGGAGCAGGTGAAATGTTAGAAAGCAAAACTATCTGAAAACAAATACGAATCTCACCAATCTGCAAACATTCCAATATGCTTTAGAAACTATTATCTTGTTCACATATTCTTAAGTGCATATTTTCTTACCTCTTGCTGGTTTTTTTTTTTTTTTTAACCAAGAGAAAGCTTTATTTTCCAGCCAGAGATCTATGTCAATTTAAGAATGTTATTTAAAGGAGTGAAATGAAAGCTGTCTCGTTTGAATCACATTATGACATTCTTCAGCGTCCCTGACTTTCTCTAAACGAAAAGAAAAAGAAAAAGAAGTCCAAACAACTTGCCTTTAAAAAGATTCCAAATAAGAGAGACTTGGCAGGTCTGTAAACATTTCCCGAGTGTGGACCACAAGAACAGCCACACTTTATTTTAAAGTCCGACAATGCAAAGCCAAGCAGCAATGCATTCCCCTTTTTGCCCCCTCAAGAATAAATTGTTGCCTCCTTTTACATCCATCCTACCAGAAGGGGGACCTTTCCACTTTCAGATGCTCCTCTGCTTTAATTTCTGAAGAGAAAAAAAGCGAGCAGAAGAGCCCCGAGATCCGCCGTGGAGCTCTACTACCACTTCGGCGGCGGCGGCGGCGGCGGCGCGGTGTGTGCGAGCGGGCGGGCGCGAG